>NC_066519.1:251333-253833 GCF_024679095.1 Eriocheir sinensis
TGGGGGAATTTATAGTCCCCCCCACCAGGCGGGGACTCCGTGGCAGTTATTTTTTTCGCCATGTTGAATTTTGAATTTTGGGAAAAGGTGTGTTTGTTTTGTGAATGTAGTGTGGTGTAGAAAGAAGAGGAACTGTCTTTAGAGAGCATGCTGAACTGCTCTCTGGTGTTGATGAGACAAAAGGGAAACGGTTAGTGAGGACATGGGAAGGGTCTTTGAAGGGCTTCAGCACCCTTCGCGCTCCCCATATATCCTCACCGGGAGTAGCTCACGCCCGTTCGGTAGGTGTCTTCCTACCTACTCCTAATATATATATATATATATATATATATATATATATATATATATATATATATATATATATATATATATATATATATATATATATATATATATATATATATATATATATATATATATATATATATATATATATATATATATATATATATATATATATATATATATATATATATATATATATATATTTTTTACAACAAAGGAGGCAGCTCAAGGGCAACACAAAAATAAAACAATAATAAAAAAGCCCGCTCCTCGCTGCTCCTAAAGTAAAGCAAAAGAGGTGGCCGAAAGGAAGATCAAATACAGGAGGAGAGGTGTCCTGATACCCTCCTCTTGAAAGAGTTCAAGTCGTAGGCAGGAGGAAATACAGATGAAGGAAGATTGTTCCAGAGTTTACCAGCGTGAGGGATGAAAGAGTGAAGATGCTGGTTAACTCTTGCATAAGGGGTTTGGACAGTATAGGGATGAGCATGAGTAGAAAGTCGAGTGCAGCGGGGCCGCGGGAGGGGGGGAGGCATGCAGTTAGCAAGTTCAGAAGAGCAGTCAGCGTGGAAATATAGATAGAAGATAGAAAGAGAGGCAACATTGCGGCGGAATTTAAGAGGTAGAAGACTATCAGTATGAGGAGGAGAGCTGATGAGACGAAGAGCCTTAGCCTCCACTCTGTCCAGAAGAGCTGTGTGAGGGAGCCCCCACATGAGATGCATACTCCATACGAGGGCGGAGAAGGCCCCTATAAATGGACAGCAACTGTGCGGGGGAGAAGAACTGGCGGAGACGGTACAGAACGCCCAGCCTCGAGAAAGCTGATTTAGTAAAAGATGAGATATGAAGTTTTCAGTTGAGATTTTGAGTTAAGGATAGACTGAGGATGTTTAGTGTTGAGGAAGGTGATAGCTTGGTGTTATCAAAGAATAGGGGATAGTTGTTTTGGAAGATTGTGTCGAGTGGATAAGTGGAGAAACTGTGTTTTTGAGGCGTTGAAGGACACCAGGTTCCTCTTGCCCCAATCGGAAATATTAGTAAGGTCTGAGGCTCAGCGTTCTTCAGCCTCCAGCCTTGAGTCGTTAAATTCCTGTAGGATGGGTCTTCTGTTAAAAGAAGTTGAGTAATGCAGAGTGGAATCATCGGCGTAGGAATGGATAGGACAGTTCGTTTTGGAAAGAAGATCATCAATGAACAACAGAAAAAGAGTGGGAGATAGGACAGAACCCTGTGGGACACCACTGTTAATAGATTTAGCTGAATAACAGTGACCGTCTACCACGGCAGAAATAGAACGGTCAGAAAGGAAACTGGAGATAAAGGTACAGAGAGAAGGATAGAAACCGTAGGAGGGTAGTTTAGAAAGCAAAGATTTGTGCCAGACCCTATCAAAAGCTTTTGATATGTCCAGCGCAATAGCAAAGTTTCACCGAAACGGCTAAGAGGATGACCAAGAGTCAGTTAAGAAGGCTAGGAGATCACAAGTAGAACGCCCCTTGCGGAACCCATACTGGCGATCAGATAGAAGGTCAGAAGTGGAAAGGTGCTTTTGAATCTTCCGGTTAAGGATTGATTCAAAAGCTTTAGATAGACAAGAAAGTAAAGCTATAGGGCGGTAGTTTGAGGGATTGGAGCGGTCACCCTTCTTAGGCACAGGCTGTATGAAGGCATACTTCCAGCAAGAAGGAAAGATAGATGTTGACAGGCAGAGGCGAAAGAGTTTGACCAGGCAGGGTGACAGCACGGAGGCACAGTTTTTAAGGACAATAGGAGGCACTCCATCAGGTCCATAAGCCTTCTGAGGATTGAGGCCAGAGGGCATAGAAAACATCATTTTGAAGAATCTTTATAACAGGCATAAAGGAGTCAGAGGGGGGATGAGTAGGAGGAATATGCCCAGAATCGTCCAGAGTGGAGTTTTTAGAAAAAGTTTGAGAGAAGAGTTCAGCCTTAGAGATAGATGAGACGGCAGTGTTGCCGTCAGGACTGAGGAGTGGAGGGAAAGATGAAGAAGTGAAGTTGGAGGAGATATTTTTGGCTAGATGCCAGAAGTCACGGGAAGAGTTAGAAAGCAAGGTTTTGACATTTTCTATTAATGAAAGAATTTTTGGTTAGTCGGAGAATAGATTTGGCACGATTTATGGCAGAAATGTAAAGTTCATAATTAGCATTAGTTTGAAGGCTCTGGTACCTTTTGTGAGCTACCTCTCTA
>NC_066519.1:258833-288833 GCF_024679095.1 Eriocheir sinensis
TAATATGCAGCAACAGTAACAAACAAACTATTGAAACTACTGCTTATACTACTATTACTACTACTACTACTACTACTACTATTACTACTACTACTACTACTACTATTGCTGCTACTACGACTACTGCTACTGCTACTACTACTACTACTACTACTACTACTACTACTAATAATAATAATAATAATAATAATGATAATAATGATAATAATGATAATAATAATATTAATAATAATAATAATAATAATAATAATAATAATAATAATAATACGTACTCTACTACTACTACTACTATTACTACTACTACTACTACTACTACTACTAACTACCACTACTACTACTACTACTAACTACTACTACTGCTACTGCTACTATCACTACTACTACTACTACTACTACTACTACTACTACTAATAATAATAATAATAATAATAATAATAATAATAATAACATTGCACGTACTACTACTACCATAATACTACTACCAATACCACTACTACTACTAATAATAATAATAATAATAATAATAATAATTACCAATAATACCACTACTACTACTAATTACCAATTACCACTACCACTACTACTACTACTACTACTACTACAACTGCTACCACTGTTACTACTACTACTACTAATCAATAATAATAATAATAATAATAATAATAATAATAATAATAATAATAATTATAATACGTGTACTACTGCTACTACTACTACTACTACTGCTACTGCTACTACTACTACTAATAATAATAATGATAATAATAATAATAATAATAATAATAATAATAATTATAATTATAATTATAATTATAATTATAATAATAATGAAACTAACAATAATAATAATATTGATAATAGTAATTATAATAATGACAATAATAATAATAATAATAATAATAATAATAATAATAATAATAATAATAATAATAATATTAATAATAATAATAATAATAATAATAATAATAATAATAATAATAATAATAATAATAATAATAATAATGATAATAATAATAATAATAATAATAATAATAATAATAATAATAATAATAATAATAATGATAATAATAATAATAATAATAGTAATAATAATAAGGATAATGATAATGATAATGACAATGATAATAATAAAAAATAATAATAATAATAATAAAAATAATAATAATAATAATAATAATAATAATAATAATAATAATAATAATAGTAATAGTAATAGTAATAGTAATAATAATAATAATAATAATAATAATAATAATAATAATAATAATAATAATAATAATAATAAAAATAATAATAATGATAATAATAGCATTAATAATAATAATAATAATAATAATAATAATAATAATGATAATGATAATGATAATGATAATAATAATAATAATAATAATAATAATAATAATAATGTATCTCTGTAATATTCCAGGTCAGAGCTGTTACACTTTACGGGTCACCTACACGCCGAACACTTGCCGCTACTGCCACGAGGCCTGCAGTGGCTGCAGATGGCTGTAGCCGGGGAGGAAGAGGCTCCTGTGCTCCTGTCTGAACTTCAACATGTGTGCGACTACTGCCCTCACCTCCTTTGTCTGTGTGAGTGACGATGTGTGTGTGTGTGTGTGTGTGTGTGTGTGTGTGTGTGTGTGTGTGTGTGTAGCCTTGGTGTAGCAAACTTGTTATTGTTGTTTGTGGTGGTTCTGTTGTTGTTGTTGGTGGTGGTGGTGGTGGTTGGTTGTGGTGGTGTTAATGGTGGCGCTGGTGGTTGTATTGGTTTCGTAAATGGAGTTGATGATGGTGCTGTTGTTGATGTTGTTGGTGTTGGTGGTGGTGGCAGTGGCGGTGGTGTTTGTTGTGATTGTGGTGGTGTTGGTGGTGTTGTTGTTGTTGTTTTGTTGTTGTTGTTGCTGTTGTTGTTATTATTGTTGTTGTTGGTGGTGGTGGTTTTGGTGGCGGTGGTGCTAGTAGTCTTTCTGTTGTTGCTGTTGTTGTTGTTGTTGGTGGTGGTAGTGGTTTTGGTGGCGGTGGTGTTAGTATTGATTCTGTTGTTGGTGGTGGTGGTGGCGGTGTTGGTGGTGGTGTTGGTGGTGGTGGTTTTGGTGGTTTTGGTGTTAGTAGTGATTCTGTTGGTGGTGGTGTTGGTGGTGGTGGTTTTGGTGGTTTTGGTGTTAGTAGTGATTCTGTTGTTGTGGTTGGTGGTGTTGGTGGTGGTGTTGGTGGTGGTGGTTTTGGTGGTTTTGGTGTTAGTAGTGATTCTGTTGTTGGTGGTGGTGGTGTTGGTGGTGGTTTTGGTGGCGGTGGTATTAGTAGTGATTCTGTTGTTGTTGGTGGTGGTGGTGTTGTTGTTGTTGGTGGTGGTGGTGGTTTTGGTGGCGGTGGTATTAGTAGTGATTCTGTTGTTGGTGGTGGTGGCGGTGTTGGTGGTGGTGTTGGTGGTGGTGGTTTTGGTGGCGGTGGTATTAGTAGTGATTCTGTTGTTGTTGGTGGTGGTGGTGGTGTTGGTGGTGGTGTTGGTGGTGGTGGTTTTGGTGGCGGTGGTGTTAGTAGTGATTCTGTTGTTGGTGGTGGTGGTGGCGGTGGTGTTGGTGGTGGTGTTGGTGGTGGTGGTTTTGGTGGCGGTGGTGTTAGTAGTGATTCTGTTGTTGTTGGTGGTGGTGGCGGTGGTGTTGGTGGTGGTGGTGGTGGTGGTGTTGGTGGTGTTGGTGGTGTTGGTGGTGGTGATGATGGTGATGGTAGTGGTCATGGTGGTGGTGGTGGTGGTGTAGGTGGTGGTGGTGGTTGTGTCATTGTTGTCGTTGGTGGTGTTGCTGGTAGTTGTGGTGTTTGGTGTTTGAGGTGTCTATTGGTGTTGTTGGTGGTGATGTTAGGGGTGGTGGTGTTAGGGTGGTGGTGGTTTTGGTGATGATGATGGTGGTGAGGGTGATGACAGATGTGGATTTGGTGGTGATGGTGGTGGTGTGACGGCAGGCACATTGTTGCAGGGATCCACGTCCTGGTGTCGTCAGTGACTGCTTCTTCCCTCTCACCGCTGCCTGATCTTCACCCTAGTGTATCTCCTCCTGATTGGAGGACTGATGGGGAGGTTGAGGCAGCCTGTCGCATTGCAGCAGCCATGTGTCCCAGGGAGACAGGGTATGTGGTGAGACGTGTTTCTCTCTCTCTCTCTAAGGTAACACAACATACAGCACAAGGGATGTATTTGCTGAGTAATTCAACTGTAATCTCTGGGGGCTCGGATAGACGACCTCGCCGAACACGATGGAGTGAAGTTTGGGCATCACGACTCTTGTTAGATTCATGTTTTTGTTTTTTTTACAGTAAAGGCATCAGCTCGAGAGCAAAAATATGAGGCCAAAAATACCCGCTAATCACTGCTTCTGTGAAAGGAGGTATAAATGAGAGGGGAAAAGAGAGGTCAGTTTTGGGGCGGCGAGGTGTCCTGATGGTCCTCGCGTGAAGGAGGAAACACTGACGAGGGAAGATTGTTCCAGAGTTTACCGGCGAATGCGATGAAATATTGAACATACTGATTAATTTTGCATAAGGATTTGGACAGTGTAGGGATGAGGTAGAGCAGAAAGTCGAGTGCAGCGGGGTCACTGGAGGAGGAGTCATACAGTTAGTAATTTCAGAAGAGCAGTCAGCATGGAAAATCACAAAGGATAGGAGAGGCAACATGGTGGAGGAATTTAATAGATAAAAAAACTGTCAGTAAGAGGAGGTGGTTGATGACACTCTGTTCAAAAGAGCTGTGTGTTAGGAGACCCCAACACATGAGATACATGCTCCATACGATTGCAGACAAGCCTTTGGGGGAGGGGGAGAAAAACTGGTGGAGACGATGTACTTTACCTACGTGCCAGTCTTGTGACGTCGGCGATCACGGACCTCCATCTCTCCCTATCATCAGCCTTGCTCACAACGTCTGCCACACTGTGTCTTCCATCCATATTTTGTGGCAGGCTATCCATAAATTTAATTCTTTGACGTCCTCTTGCTCTCCTTCCTTCTACTCTTCCAAGCAAGCAGTCACCTCTGGTCCTCTCCTTCTCAGCACATGACCCAAAAACTTCAGTTTCGCCTTCTTATACTTTTCATCAATTGCCTATCTACTGCAGCTCTTCGCAGAACTTCCTGGTTTGTTACTTTATCTGTCCAGGGAAATCTCGCATTCTCCTTAAAAACTACATTTCCGCTGTTTCTATCCTTTTCTTTGTATTTGTTTTAATTGTCCATGTTTCGCAACCATATAGTAAAGTGGACCACACAGAACATTTTAGTAATCTCAATCGCATATTCATCCTCAAATTATTCAACAGTTTCCTCATATTTCCGAATGCCGTCTTTGCTATACATATTCTCCTGCCTATTTCCTTCTCACTTCCTCCGTCTTCACTAATCATGCTCCCAAGGTAACTATGTTTTCTACATGCTCAATAACCCTTTCCCCAATCCGTATCCCCGCTCCCACTCTCTGCTTTTTCTTTGTAACCACCATAACCTCTGTTTTACTGGCATTGATTTTTAGCCCTTTTCTCTCACAACTCTCCTGTATCCTCTTCACCAGTGCTTGTAGTTTCTCCTCTGAGTCAGCCAAAAGTACAGTCGCGATATGAAGTGATGTCGCCGCTCTCAAAATGTTTCGTACGGGAGCATTTGAAGGTAACGGAAGTGATGTGTATTTATTGCTTATGTTATAATGTTCCCTTTTAATGATAATCTATAATACGTTGTGATGTAAAACACGGTAAAATAACATAGTAGTATCTGAATTACAATTATGCATTCATTTGTTTTAAAAAATGCGACTGCGAATGTAATGTGTTGCCTTCAGTACTGAAGACAACCTTGAAAAGATTTAGCTCACGTCGTGTGCTTATCTTTGCAAAACAGTTGTTATATATATATATATATATATATATATATATATATATATATATATATATATATATATATATATATATATATATATATATATATATATATATATATATATATATATATATATATATATATATATATATATATATATATATATATATATATATATATATATACATATATATATATATACACAGACTTCACAACTAGTTGACGGGAAATCTTCAGTCTTGGCGCGCTGGCTTCATGTAAGGCTGATTGTTATGGCGACTTTCACTGCGACAACTCAAACACACTCTGCGTTCTTACTCCGAATTTAAGTGGAAACAGGACGAAATCTTCAAGTTTTAGTGCATACAAGCAGGCAGGAGTGTTCTAGAGTGATTTGGTCGAGGATTCAAGGTAACTTATATAAAATAGCACCATGCGTGCACTTTGAAAACGTTGTGTAAAAATGGCAAATTTGCGTAACTTTTGGTTGAAATTTACGTAAAATGAATGATAACTGTAGGATAGTGAAGTCCACAGTTTTACGTATTAGGAAACAAGAAATGTACGTTTAGTTAGTGCCTACATGGCAACTCGCCAGCTCAGTTCCCGCGTCGCCTGCATTTGCTCAAGCTCGTCGGGTTCTTCCCCGGGGACGTGCAGGCCGACCTGGACCGGGCCAAGGCAGAGGAGAAGGAGGACGACGAGGTGATCTTTGGCCCAGCTTGCCAGGGAGCTGGCTGACGACCAGCCGGACCCGCCGACGGACGAGTTGCTCGCCGCGGTCGGCAACTACGCCGGCTACCTGGCCAGGAAGGTCCAGGCCAACCTTCTGTGGTTGAGTGCTGCAAGCAGGAGCTTGCCCAGCAGGAGGAGATGAAGATTACCGTGGAGCTGGAGAGGGCGACCCGCCCTCTGTGATGTTCGACGCCCTGGTCGAGCTGGTCGACAGGGGAGAGCTGGAGACGGGCCGGGCGGTCCTGAAGCGGCCATCTCTCCCAATGGCCCACATGGCGTCCTTTCGGGATGTCGCTGTGGGACTCCCTGATGCAGGGAGGACAAGAAGGAGCGCAGGTTGAGGTTCCTCCCTGCTGCGCCACAGGGACGGGTTCAGGCACCTCCTGAGTTCCTGGCGGCCTCAGACCCGACCTTGTAGGGTACAGGTGCCAGGATGGGCACAACCTGGCCAACACCATCTTGCCGCACATCAGCAGGTCCCTCTTCAACTGTTTCTGGTGCTAATTTCTCCAAGGACGTGACCTCAGAAGCGAGGAAGAACAAGGCCTTGAAGCAGCCGACCGGCAGGAAGAGGAGCAGTATCGAGGAGGCCAGGAAGGAGACGGCGAGGAACAGGACGTGCACAAGTCCAGGAAACTGACTGGGGCCCACAAGTCATAGGCCAAAAGGCTAAAGTGATTGTTCAGGACGAGGGCCAGATAGCCGGCAAGACGTGCTGCGGCAATAGTGACATCGAATTCAACCAAAATAAGTTGTGATTGTATATAGAAAATGAATATTTTGCTTTTGCTGAGTAAAATTAAGATGTTTCTGCATGCTTTCCTCAAGTATTAAGTTTCTAATGTGAAAATTATGATTTATTAGATGTTAAAACTTACGTAAAAATTGCACTAAACAAAAAAAAATAAGTAGCTATTTCAAAACTTATAAGATATGCTAAATATTGCTATTGATTCTGAAAATATAAGTGATTATTCTGCATTTGGTGATGTTTAGCATCTAGCGTAAATCTGAGGATTTTATAGCCTTTTAAGTTTTGTTATACTTATATAAAAACAATTAATCGGGATTTTATTAGGGAACGACTTTGAATTTTTTGATACCGCTGCTCATGGAGACTATATGCCTAAGGGAGGTGCCTGTTTTAGTTTCAGGTCGCTAGCTGCTTTGGTTTTGAAAATATTTAAATTTAATTTTTGAAAATCGGCCCCTGCGAATCGGCCCTGCGCCCCGTTTCCCGTCAAGAGATTGTTCTATATATATATATATATATATATATATATATATATATATATATATATATATATATATATATATATATATATATATATATATATATATATATATATATATATATATATATATATATATATATATATATATATATATATATATATATATATATATATATATATATATATTTTCTGGGTCATTCCATGAACTGTCTTCTTCAGTTATTAATACACGCGCACAGTATGACACGAAGGGAATGGACAGTATGTGGCATTACTTTGCGTTTTATTGATTAAGAAACGATCAAATAATGTTTCACATTAAACACCGTTTATTTACTATGATGGCTTCTTATCATAAGCATGGGCACTGAAATATATAGCAACATTGCTCAGTAACGATGATGAATGAAGAATGCCTTCATAGGTAGGGTTGCCATATCTGAACTATCAAAATTCAGGACGCCTCTACGAACACTCGGCCATAGCCTAATGTTTGGCAACGCTGCGATTACCCGCCCGACCACCACCTCCATTTCAAAGCCGTATATTCTTATTTCCCCACCTTCCTCGATTATTCTACGGCACTTATAAGCTGTGGACATTCTCCACTGATCACCTCCAAGCATTAGAAGTCTACATGAAGCTTTTGTCATCGTTATATTGACCAAGAAAGGCAATGACGTTTGCGATCAGCGACAAAGAGTGAGCTACAAAACGCGACTATTCTGAAGCTATATATTCTTATTTTTCCATCTCCGACAATCCCTCGGTAGTTATAGGCTGTGGGCATCTTCCCTTGATCACTGTCATGCATTAGAAGTCCACGGAAAGCTTTTGTTATCGTTATGTTGACCACGAAAGGCAAAGAGTGAGTCAGGGCTGAATAACAGGTATGGTGCGCGGGCGATGACGTCATCATCAAACAAGAGTATAGATTAAATAAATTACGCCATCCTAGTTTAGGATATCGACTAATCATGCATGTCCTATATATTGTGCATATGTTAGATTTATTGTTGTCAACAATGATCATGAAAAGATAATTTTACTTTCTGTTTGAGTAATATGTCGATATTTGGACTTCATTTGACTCTTTCCTTGGTGAACAAAAACACTTTGTGGCAAAATATTTCGACAAGTCTTCGTAAGACATCATTGAATATTTCTTTTCTATTTTTTCTAGCTTGTAAAATATATTTAGTTGTTGTGATGAAGATACAAGAAAATAATGATACTCTTGAAAATATATAACGATACTTGTGTGATCGAAAAATAAACGTACACGGCGACATCACTATATCGCGACTGTACAGTGTCGTCCGCATACCTTATATTGTTAACATTTCTTCCTCCAATTAAAATTCCATCCATATCTTCCAAATCTTCTATTACTCGTTGACCGTATAGAGAAAATAGGTCTGGCGACAGGACACGCCCCTGTCTGACTTCTTTTCTTATCTGTATCCAATCTGTCATCTCACCGCCAACTCTCACCGCCGCCTTTTGGCTCCAATACAAGTTGGCAATTAATCTCTCATCTTTGCCATCTACCCCAATTTCTTGCAACATGTTTATCAAGCATTCATGTTTCACCGTGTCAAAGGCTTTTTCAAAGTCTATAAAACACATATATACAGTTTTCTGCACTTCAGTTACACGTTCCAGAACCATTCTAAGAGCAAATATTGTATTAGTGGTACCCTTCCCCTTCCTTAGTTCATACTGTTTTTCGGATACAAAATTGTCAATCTTCTCTCTTATTCAAGCCATTACGACTCTTAAACATACCTTTCCCAGCTGTCTCATGATGCTTATAGTTCGATGTTTTGACCACTCCAAGGTACGGGCTTTCTTTGGAATAGCCACAAACTCTGTTGTTCTCATTGCTTCTGGTATATAACCACTTTCATATATTTTGTTCAACAGTTCCGTGTTTTTTCTTACTCCAAACTCACCAGCTGCCTCCAACACCTCCACAACCACTCCATCTTCTCCACCAGCTCCACCTATTTTCATGGATCTTATAGCCTTTCTTACTTCGTCTAAAATAATTGGTGGCCCTGATAAATCCTCCTCCTCAAATAGCGGTCTATTTCCTCTCGCATCACCATAGAGACGTCCTACATACTCCTCCCATCTCTTCATCACATCCACTATTTCGAAAATGTTTCCATGCTTGTCCTTGATGATGTTGTTTCTGACCATACCTCCCTTCCCTGTCACCTCTTTGATCTTAATGTACATCTTTTCTTGGTTTACTATTTCCAGTTCTTCGATTTCTTCACACCTCTGCATTAACCATTCCTCCTTTCTTATTCTACACCTGCTCTTTACTTCTCTATCTTGATCCCCATACTTTCCCTATCTTATTTCCATCTTCTGCTTTCATCCCTTACTCCCAGTATATCTTCGGTCCTCCATGCCTGTCTTGCTGTTCTTGGTTTCTCCGCCACTATCTCCTCTGCTACTCCCACCAGAGACCTCTGTAGTCTCTCCCAATCCTTTTCCAAGTCTAATCTCTCATCTGCTTCATCATCAAGAGCTTGGTATCTATTATAAACTTGTACTTGATATTCCATTTTTACTTCTCTTTCCTTCAGTTCTCTCCATTCTCTACGACTGCCACAGGTTTTCTTCTTTACTTTTTTTCAAACGTACCTTCATCAACGCCACCACAGGAAAATGTTCGAAATCTGCTCCACAATCCGCTCCAGTCTATGTTTTGTCTGGAATACTGCTCTTCTAAATCGACTGTTAATGGTGATGGAATCAATTTGATTTCTATATCCGTCACAAAGGCTCTTCCAGGAGACGATATAGAACGCCTAACCTTGAGGAAGCTGATTTAGTAAGAGAGGAGGTATGAGGTTTCTGCTCATACATTTATCATTTGAAACATTTATTAATAGCCTATTAGGTGCAATTACATATGTTGATGTGTATTGTTAGAGGCCAGCCTTTATATAAGCATGCGTTTCAGGCAAAACATATTATGGGCATATCATGGGCTAGAGAAAGACTGAGGATGTTTAGTGTAGAAAAGGTGACTGCTAAGTGTTAGTGAAGAATAGGGATAGGTGTTAGGAAAATTGTGTTAACAAGTAGTAAAACTGTGTTATTGAGGCGTTGAAAGACACTGTTCCTTTTGCACAATCAGAAATAATATATATAAGCGTATATATATAAGTGTTCTACAGACTCCAGCCTAGAGTCTTGTAATTTCTTTCGGGAGGGTCCTCTGTTTAATTAAGGAAGTGAATACTTCAGAGTAGAGTTATCGTCGTCCGAGTGGTAGGACAGTTTGCTTTGGAAAGATCATCATTGAACAACAGAAAGAAAGTGAGATAATACAGAGCCCTGCAGGACACTACTGTTGTTAAATTTATTGGAACAACAATGACCATCTACCACAATAGAGATAGATTGGCTGAAAGGAGTTCTGAGATAAAATTACTGAGAGAGAGAGAGAGAGAGAGAGAGAGAGAGAGAGAGAGAGAGAGAGAGAGAGAGAGAGAGAGAGAGAGAGAGAGAGAGAGAGAGAGAATCAGTAGGAAGGAAGTTTAGAAAGAAAATATTTGTTCCAAACTCTGTCAGAAGCTTTCGAGATGTCTGAGGCAACAGCAAAAGTTCTCCAAAACAGCTATGAAAAGATGACCAGGAGTTAATTGTAAAAAAGCAAGATTACCAGCATAACGCCCCTTGCGGAACCCATACTAGCGATCAGAGAGACGTTTAATGCTACACTAGGAAATAATATTTTGCTATGCGCCCCGTTCTAATACACCACTTGGTTGTTATCTTGTTGTTTAGTAGGAGTAGGTAGGAAGACACCTGCCGAACGGGCGTGAGCTACTCCCGGTGAGGATATATGGGAAGCGAGGAGGGTGCTGAAGCCCTTCAAAGACCCTTCCCATGTCCTCACTAACCGTTTCCCTTTTGTCTCATCAACACCAGAGAGCAGTTCAGCATGCTCTCTAAAGACAGTTCCTCTTCTTTTTACACCACATTACATTCACAAAACACACACACCTTTTCCCAAATTTTCAAATTTCAACATGGCGAAAAAAATAACTGCCTCGGAGTCCCCGCCTGGGGGGGTCACCATAAATTCCCCCAGTGAGGACTCTCCTTCTGGCTGCCGACTTGAGAGGTGTCCTGATAACTCCTCGAACCTCCTCCTTATCAATTTCTGCAACATTCGCGGTCTCCGTTCTAATTTTCATTCTGTGGAACACCATCTCTCCTCCTCTAAACCTCACCTTCTCTTCCTCACCGAAACACAGGTTTCTGAGGCTACTGACAGCAACCTCTACTCTGTTCCCTCCTACTATCTCTATCCTAAATTTCAATCCAAAGCTGGATGTTGCGCCTACGTGCGCAACGACAACGACATCACTTGCTCTCGTGCCCACGACCTTGACTCTTCTGAATTTTCCACCATCTGGCTAAGACTTCATTGTCATTCTATTACTAAATACATCTGTGCTGTTTATCTCTCACCTAACTCTACTAACTATGTAAAACTCTTTGACTATTTGAACTCTAAAGTGGAGCGCATCTTGACCCACTCTCCCTTCACTGAAATCTCCATCTTGGGAGATTTCAATGTTCACCACCAGCTTTGGCTTTCATCCTCTTTCACTGACCAGCCTGGTGAACAAGCCTTCAACTTTGCTCTCCTCAACGACCTAGAGCAGATGGTTCAGCACCCTACACGTGTTCCCAACCGTCTTGGAGACAGGCCCAACATTCTAGACCTCTTCCTTACCTCTAATCCTTCTGCTTACTCTGTCAAACTGTTATCTCCGTGGGGCTCCTCCGATCATAACCTTATTTCTGTATCCTGTCCTATCGCTCCTGTACATCCTCTGGACCCACCGATGAGGCGATGCTTCTGGCATTTTGCTTCAGCTCGGTGGGACGACCTGAGGATGTACTTTTCCGATTTCCCGTGGAATGATTACTGCTTCCAGGAGAGAGACCCCTCTGTGTGTGATTCTCTCTGGAATGGAGACATACATTCCACGTACTTTCTCTACTCCTCATGCCAAAAAGCCTTGGTTTAATCATGCTTGTTCTCGTGCTATTAAAGATAGAGAGGCAGCTCACAAAAGGTTCCAGAGCCTTCGAACTCCCACTAACTTTGATCTATACATTTCAGCCCGGAATCGTGCCAAATCTATTCTCCGACTTACCAAAACTTCTTTTATAAATAGAAAATGTCAACACCTTGCTTCTTCTAATTCTTCCCGTGACTTCTGGCATCTAGCCAAAAATATCTCCTCCAATTTCACTTCTTCCTCGTTCCCTCCTCTCCTTAACCCTGACGGCAGCATTGCCGTCTCATCTGTCTCTAAGGCTGAACTCTTCGTTCAAACTTTCTGTAAGAACTCCACCTTGGACGATTCTGGGCATATTCCTCCTACTTATTCCCCCTCTGACTCCTTTATGCCTGTTATTAAGATTCTTCCTAATGATGTTTTCTATGCCCTCTCTGGCCTCAACTCTCAGAAGGCTTATGGACCTGATGGAGTGCCTCCTATTGTCCTTAAAAAAAACTGTGCTTCCGTGCTGACACCCTGCCTGGTCAAACTCCTTCATCTCTGCCTGTCAATATCTATCTTTCCTTCCTGCTGGAAGTATGCCTTTGTACGCCCTGTGCCTAAAAGGGTGACTGCCCAATCCTCAAACTACCGCCCAATAGCTTTACTTTCATGTTTATCTAAAGCTTTTGAATCAATCCTTAACCGGAAGATTCAAAAGCACCATTCCACTTATTATCTTCTATCTGATCGCCAGTATGATTCCGCAAGGCGTTCTACTGGCGATCTTCTTGCTCTCTTAACTGATTCTTGGTCATCCTCTCTTAGCCGTTTCGGTGAAACTTTCTCTGTTGCGCGAGACACATCGAAAGCCTTCGATAGAGTCTGGCACAAGTCTTTACTTTCTAAACTGCCCTCTTCGGATTCTATCCTCTCTCTGTTCCTTTTATCTCCAGTTTCCTTTCCGGCCGTTCTATCTCTGCGGTGGTAGACGGTCACTGCTCTTCCCCTAAACCTATCAACAGTGGCGTTCCACAGGGCTCTGTCCTATCACCCACTCTCTTCCTGTTATTCATCAATGATCTTCTTTCCATAACAAACTGTCCTGTCCACTGTACGCTGACGACTCCACTCTGCATTATTCAACTTCTTCAATAGAAGACCATCACAACAGGAAGTACACGACTCCAGACTGGAGGCTGCAGAACGCTTAACCTCAGACCCTGCTGTCATTTTCGATTGGGGCAGAAGGAACCTTGTGTCCTTCAATGCCTCAAAAACTCAATTTCTCCACCTATCAACTCGACACAATCTTCCAAACACCTATCCCCTATTCTTCGACAACACTCAGCTGTCACCTTCTTCAACACTAAACATCCTCGGTCTATCCTTAACTCAAAATCTCAACTGGAAACTTCATATCTCCTCTCTCGCTAAATCAGCTTCCTCGAAGTTGGGCGTTCTGTATCGTCTCCGCCAGTTCTTCTCCCCCGCGCAGTTGCTATCCATATACAAGGGCCTTGTCCGTCCTCGTACGGAGTATGCATCTCACGTGTGGGGGGGGGCTCCACCCACACAGCTCTTCTGGACAGAATGGAGGCTAAGGCTCTTCTTCTCATCAGCTCTCCTCCTCCTACTGATAGTCTTCTACCTCTTAAATTCCGCCGCGATGTTGCCTCTCTATCTTCTATCGATATTTCCACGCTAACTGCTCTTCTGAACTTGCTAACTGCATGCCTCCCCCCCTCCCGCGGCCCCGCTGCACACGACTTTCTACTCATGCTCATCCCTATACTGTCCAAACCCCTTATGCAAGAGTTAACCAGCATCTTCACTCTTTCATCCCTCACGCTGGTAAACTCTGGAACAATCTTCCTTCATCTGTATTTTCTTCTGCCTACGACTTGAACTCTTTCAAGAGGAGGGTATCAGGACACCTCTCCTCCCGAGTCTGATCTTGCTTTTGGCCACCTCTTCTGATTCTTTTATGGGAGCAGCGATTAGCGGGCTTTTTTTTTATTATTGTTTTTTTGTGTGTGTGTGCCCTTGAGCTGCCTCCTTTGTTGTAAAAAAAAAAAAAAATCAAAGGAACGTATTACGACATTAGGAGAAATGTTAATTTGACTGTTGTGTTGGAGGCCTTTGCGAAATACAAGGTTTATATTAATGTACTTTGTAGTTGGTGCGACGTGAGCCACAATTTGAGTATCCAGCACCTCTTTCACCCACTGGCTCCTCGAGAATGCCATTCCTACGTAAGTCACCCGCGATACATATTCTGCTCTCATTAGAGTATGAGATACCACACTCTGTTGACAACAACTTGTGTGTGTGTGTGTGTGTGTGTGTGTGTGTGTGTGTGTGTGTGTGTGTGTGTGTGTGTGTGTGTGTGTGGAGAGAGAGAGAGAGAGAGAGAGAGAGAGAGAGAGAGAGAGAGAGAGAGAGAGAGAGAGAGAGAGAGAGGGGGGGGTTGAAGGGCCAACACTAGCTTCATGCTCGTGAAGAATGATGGCAAGGATATTTTTGTATTTGTGTGCAAGGACACACACACACACACACACACACACACACACACACACACACACAAGGAAGCGGCTAAGGGACGAAATAATAATAGACAAAAAAAAAAACGCTAAACACTGCCCCTGTAGAAATAATTTATAAGAGTGGCCAAAATACAGGTCAATGCAGTAAAGTTGGGGGCATACGCTGTAGCAGCGCGTGGCCTCGGTGCTCATATCCGTAACATTGTCCCTTGAGCCTGTGGTGGTAGGGAGCCCATTACCCCGGGACACAGGGCCAGTGTAACATCCGGGTTACCACAGTTTACCTTCCCCAGGTTTACCCAGTTACCCATTTATTGGCCAGCTCGAGAAGGAGGATGAACTCATGGTAAAAGAAAGCAGGTAGTCTCGATCCCCCTTACCCCACCTCCCTCTGCGCATTCTAGGTGACGTCACTGCCTAAACGAGAGCGATAGATAGATAGAGAGAGAGGAAGACAAAGAGAGTGTGAGAATTTAAAGTTGTCCTAATGTAATGTAGTCCGTTGCACGTCTAAGTAGGTTCTGATCCTGGAATGCATTTTCAGTACTGTTTTAGTGCCCTCTGCATTAATTTTCCCTGGAGTGTTGGGACAATTCACTCATATGATAATAAGAATGACTAAAGGGCATGTGGATTCACATATAATCCATATATATAATCCCCCTACAGTTTGGCAGCATCCGTTGTGCTGTGTAATGAGGGTACAGCCTTATGATTTATCTATGTACAGTATATGTCTAATGAAATTAGACACAGTACTAAACAGTTGAATTAGCCTAGGATCTAATAAAAAAAACTAAGCCAAAAAGTATATTATTTGTAACTTCATCTTTTGGGAGACTGAAAAAAGCAGTGTGGTCCCTTTGGGATGCAGGGATCTGCACCCACGAACAATGCAACACGAAGGCATACTAAACAAGAGTTTCCCATATCACAGAAAGCGGACCACTCAGATAGACCTCCTTTAGCCGGTGGCTGGGTCAAGCCTGAAGTCCCCGCAGCAAATATACCTCTTCCACGTCTTTTTTTTTTTTTTTTTTTTTTTTTACGTTGCTGCCTATTGCGCCGGTAGGCATCCTCCCGGTGGGGCCTGATGGTCGGCCCAAGGCTTCTTCCAGGTGGGGCCTGATGGTCGGCTCAGCCCGTTCTGGCGCAGGCGAGTTTTTATAGTGGCGCCATCTTGCATTGGCTCATGCTGCCCCCCGGAGCTCGTTCATGATTCACTTGGACGGCTTCCTCTAGAGTCCGGGTTGATGGGTGGTCTTCAGGACAGCATGTGGATAGTTTTAAGCCACTCGGCGGTGACTGAAAAATCCGAGGTAGCGTGGGGATTCGAACCCGCGTCGTCCATCACGCGGTGAATGTGGGCCCAGTACGCTACCAGATCAGCCACCGCCTACCCTAAAGATTGTGATTGATTGATAGATTGATAGATTGTGACGCCACGTTCTGCCTGCGCAGTCCACACCAATTTTGGTCCAGCGCCCCCCCACGTGAGAATACCTGGCTTGCCTCCCTTTACCTTGGATGAACAGCTGGGTGAGCTGCACGCTGACTGCCCGGGCCGGGATTCGAACCTGGGCCCGCGGAGTAGAAGCCAGGCACGCTGACCACTAGACCACATAGGCGTATAAAGGATGAAGATGCTGGTTAACTCTTGCATAAGGGATCTGGACAGTATAAGGATGAGCATGAGTAGAGGGTCGGATGAAGCGGGGCCGCGGGAGGGCGGGATGCCTGCAGTAAGTAAGTTCAAAGAGCAGTTAGCATGAAAATATCGGCAAAAGATAGAAAGATATGCAACATGGCGGCGGAATTAAAGAGGTAGGGGACTGTCAGTAAGAAGAAGGGAGCTGGTGAGACGAAGAGACTTACGGCGGTATTTCACGGGAACGATTTTGCTCGGGACCCAGACCTTCGGGCGGTGACTTTCGCTGAGCTGCTGAGGGAGCATGATATGCACTAATCACACGAGGATGCTACGTTTAATGGACATTGGGCATCTTGGTCTTGATCTTGACTCTCAGGGACCGTATAGCCTACCTACTTTCAAGTAGAAATAGATGTGAATAATTTCTATAAGTCATATTATGTTTTAATATAATAATTTTCACACCGGAAACAAAAATGCATTTACAATAAATACACACCTCACCCTTCCTCCCTCCCTTCCTCACCTCACCTGCATAAATGAGATAAATTTAAGAGTTGTTCAGTTGATACAAATACGGTTGGAGATTTAGATGTAATGTTAAACAGTTTTAAAGACAGAGAAGGCAGAAGGTGAATGAATAACATGTGTTCACGAGTAGTATTGTGGAGCGAAAACATTGGATTGCAAAAGATTAATTAATCAGAACTCAACTAGGAATAGATACGATGTGTGCAAAGTCCCTACCTATAAATATCCAAAGTAGTATAAAAAAAAGGAGAGAGAGAGAGAGAGAGAGAAAAGAGGAGAGAAAGCTACGACGCCGGCACACCAAATATAAGCTTGCTCGTGTCTTCTGATTCTAGAACGTTCGAATCTCAACTGCTAATTTCGAATGCTCCGTTTCGCTAATGGATTACCTTTACTTCCTGAACATCCCTTAATTCCTAACAATATAGGCACTCAGTGACCCACGTAACCTGTGATATAGGCGCGTCAAGGCGAGCTGCTTGCGACCTTGTGAGGTAGCATCACTCAAAGGCAGCTTAGAGACTTCAAACAAGTCTGGGTACTTCTTTTTGAGCGCTGCTGCTGTGACGGATATATTTAATTAATACTTATAGCTGTAAAACATTATCATCAGCAGATGGGGAAGTTTTTCTCCTACTTACAAATCACTTCCTGGCGTGAACCTTGTCCGCAGGGAGGGACACTGCCTCCTGAACTTCGTAAGCTGTTCACCTTAATGTAGGTGGCGTGCACGAGAATAACTGTTCACCATCAGAACGGTTACGATTTGGAGGGCAAGCAAAACAACACGTGTCGGCGGCGAGGAGGCGAAGGTGGAGATGGCTTCTTCTTCTTCTGGAGTGTTTAGAGGTTACTCTACCTATTAGTAACGGCTACCGGAGGATGCAGCAAGGCGATATGAGGAGAGAAGAAGCGCGGTTTGTTTTGCTGGTCCTCCATCCCGAGCCCGAGCTTGAACTTGATGAGTTGTGCACGCCACCTATACTTGTCACTGGCCACGTGGCCAACACACTACCCAAGCTCCATTAACGCCAAGACACTTTGCTTCTTTTCTGTTACCTATTTGCAGTAAACTTTAGCCGATGGTGAGGAAATTTGTGCAAAGTAATGATGGGGTGGACAGGGCGCCGTGCTGCTCTCTTTGCTATGTAACACACACACACACACACACACACACACACAATTGGCGCAACTGGTAGAGCGCTGCTCTGCCAGGCTTCACGGTCTGACAGGGCGGCGGCTCAAGCCCGCTCAGGTCGGATTCTTTCAGTTGACTAGGAATGATTACTGTCCCCCCTTGAGCAAGGGGGGTGGGATGTGTGGTGTGTGAGGTCCTGGCAGTACCTAGAGATCGATGATAAAGAGCACTTGCTCATATCGGGAGGGTACTTGCCGGCGATTACGAGTCCAACACGTGATCATCCCGTGGTGAATTACACACACACGCACGAGGATGTAGTTATTGTACCGTGCCTTTCGAGTTTGTGAAGATCATTCGTCAATGATTATCATTCGATAACACTGGATCGAGATGCTTATTGTTGGTATAAATAATAATAAGACGTAGCCTATATTAAAATACTAAGGCCATATAAACGTTTAATTTTGCTTGAGTGTCAAAATAGGTTTTGAGAATATTGTAGAAATATGTCTTCACCATGTTATAATGATATTAGCTCCCAATGGAAATGAAGATTGTGCAGAGTTACACATTAGCATATTAGATAAAGATGGACTTATAACCCTACCTGGAGGAGTTTCTAGTTGCAGACCCATCGCCTGCGCAAATAGTAACCTATCACTGCTAAAATAGTAACTTTTCCCCGCATGTGTTAATCTCAGAAACGAGTAATAATAATGGAAACAGTTATCAGAGCTTAGGAAATAAACGAGTAATAATAATGGAAATAGTTATCAGAGCTTAGGAAATAAACGAGTAATAATAATGGAAACAGTTATCAGAGCTTAGGAAATAAACGAGTAATAATAATGGAAATAGTTATCAGAGCTTAGGAAATATGATATAAAAACATAATATGTTAACTATCTAAATGAGTTGGGTGGGATTCTAGAGTTTTACCAAGACGTATGGCACACCAGAAGTTACCTTCTTTTCATCTATATTCTTGTAAAACGTTCAGTCTATGAGGCTGTGGCCTTGCTGAGACTGTGAAATATCCACTGTGAGTCTGTTATACCAGTTGAAGCCCTGTGAGAGAGATCACATCCAATAATACTGGCAATCAGCTACGATGTCTGGCCCTCTGGTGAACCTGAGGTGAACGATTGTTTCAGTCATTGTAGCTTATCTCTCACAATGATTTCCATACACAGTACAAAGGGAGGGTGGTTATGGCAGCAACACACACACACACACACACACACACACACACACACACACACACACACACACACACACACACACACACACACAAACACACACACACACTACATATCTGGCATAGACCTGACCAACGAGATGGTTTTCTTCCAAGACGACTAACTGTTAGCACAACTCTGTCTTCAAGCGCAGAAATTAATATATTTTCTCTACCCTCTGCGGCCTGTTGCTACCGCTGAAGGCCAGGTCAGTAAGGCATTCCAACGTTAAAAATAGCTGGATCCGCTTCCAAAATAGGGACAATTATATTTTTTAGTATCTCAGGTAAAAAATGGCGCAGTGATCGGCCAGTTAAAAATGGCGCCAGCAGCCTTACGCAGGGCCGCCTATGTCAATACTCTATCGTAGTCCAAGCTCCAGGGGTGATTTCTGTGCATCTCTCTTTTAGAAAAATACTATCCATCTTATTGAAAATATGTCAAAACACTCCAAAAAAGTTTGGGTGCCAATTCCGAAGCAGACAAGTTTGGTAATTACAGGACGTGAAACAATTTTTCGGCTCGTGAGAAATTTTGAATAGTGTGTTACCAATTTCCATCCATATTTCATCAGATTATATGTAAAAAAAAGCTTAATGTCATATTTTCTATAGTAGTAATGAAGTATATGAAATGAAAACATTTGTGACGATTTTAAGGACTTCTGTGCTTCAGATACACTCTCTTGTGGACGTTGCTGTCACAGATAATGCCAGATGTATTACAGTACCGATCTGTCCTGGGTAAATATGTGCTGGGAGACCTTCTAAGTGTTTCAGAGCGATACGACCTATGACCAAGATTGTCTGAGGCACTTGAGTCCACTGCTTTTATGCACTTTTTTTTGTAGATATCCTGTCCAATATACTGTACAGTGTGTACATTTATTTCAATTGTTATTGACATGTTATACGAAACTATCACTAGAGTTTAAAAGTCAGTCTTTGTCTCACCATATCACCTCGAAGGTTACTTGCGTCAAGAACTCTTTTTCGGACACTTTCTGTGCTGGGTATTTTTTCCGTCGAATTTCCCTGACATGTTCTGCACACGTCTTTGTCAACATAGTTTCTTCCGTCCAGTAAGGATATGGGGGTCAGTTCAACATGCTTCATCGTGATGGTGTATTACTGCACTACTTCATTCTGTTTGAATGTTCTCCGGGACATCAGTAAGCGCCTAAAAAACATGATCTGTCTTGTTCATGTCTATACAGATAACCCAAATCAGCTTTCATAATTGTGTGGTAAGTCTGTATGGCATTGTACACATTATGTGAATACGCATCACATGTAAGGTAGATCCATATTACCTCTCCCAACCCTTACGCCCAGAGAATACCTACTTGACTTATGATTTCTATATAAATTTATCACATATCACACACACAAGAAATACAAAAATCTTAGTGCAAACTGCCATGATTTTTTTGCATTGCAGGGGATCATGGCAACACATGTGGGACTATTCAAGGAGTATTTTTTTATATAAAAAAATATTGATATAGAATATTTACTTTGCAGTTGCTACTCTGTCAATATTGCATGTTCAAAGGGGAATATGTGGAAAGTAATGTACCAAATGTCATTGATCTAGATGCATATTTCACGAAGTAACACTTATCCAAAGTGTTGTTTATTTTTGGAAATGGCACAAGAATTCCGCTGACAAATATGGTGTTAGATTCCCACATATTCCTTGAAATCTTCACAAGTGGTACTGTTGTCTGTTCATGGACATCATTGCTATTAGAAAATATGATATTGAGTCTGTTTTTATATATAATCTGATGAAATACGGATGAAAAACGGTGACGCTATAAGAAAAATTTCTCACGCGCAAAAAAAAAAAAAAAAAAATCTTTCACGTCCTGTAATTACCAAACTTATCAGCTCTGAAAGTTCTACCCAAACTTTTTTGGAGTGTTTTGACACGTACTCAATAAAAATGGAAAGTATTTCTCTAAAAGAGAGATGAACGTGAATCACCCCTGGAGCCTGTAGTACCAAGGGACTCTGCCCACGACTGTTTGGCGTATGAGAGGTTGTTCTCTACTTCATAAATACGCCTTGGTTATTTTTCTTTTTCAGGAGCAGGCGATCAATGTTTAGTTTATTAATAAGCGAGATAGCCAACCCATATATTCACTGTCGTGTTTAACGTTGTCCAGCATCCACTGTTACAATAACCAGTGCTGTACAATATATAAGGAACAATAAAGGAGTACAACAGTAGCTCATGGCACTACCTAAAAACTTTATGAGAGCCATCTTTTGAAAAAAAGTCTCTCTCTCTCTCTCTCTCTCTCTCTCTCTCTCTCTCTCTCTCTCTCTCTCTCTCTCTCTCTCTCTCTCTCTCTCTCTCTCTCTCTCTCTCTCAAAATCGCGTTAAATCTCAAATTCTCACAGCAATGCATCGATGTAGCAAATAAAGCGAACAGAATGCTGGGCTTCTTATTAAAAAATAAAGATGTAGTGCTTCCACTTTACAACAGTTTAGTCAGACCACACTTGAAATACGCGGTACAGTTTTTGGCTCCACAACATGCAAAAGATATTGCTAAATTAGGTGTTGAACGTCGGGCAACAAAAATGATCCCTTCCTTGCGCAACAAACCTTACGACAAAAGGCTCTCATTTCTTAACATGTTCTCTCTTGAGGAACGTCGCCTCCGAGGAAAACTGATGGAATGTTTTAAAATACTCATTGGCTTTACGAATGTGGACAAATCAAAATTGTTAATGATCGATGCATAGACTTCACAACTAGTTGACGGGAAATCTCTTCAGTCTTGGCGCGCTGGCTTCGCGTAAGGGGCCGATTGTTATGGCGACTTTCGCTGCGACAACTCAAACACACTCTGCGTTCTTACTCCGAATTTAAGTGGAAACAGGACGAAATCTTCAAGTTTTAGTGCATACAAGCAGGCAGGAGTGTCTCTAGAGTGATTTGGTCGAGGATTCAAGGTAACTTATATAAAATAGCACCATGCGTGCAAAACGTTATTGTAAAAATGGCAAATTTGCGTAACTTTAGGTTGAAATCTTTACGTAAAATGAATGATAACTGTAGGATAGTGAAGTCCACAGTTTTACGTATTAGGAAACAAGAAATGTACGTTTAGTTAGTGCCTACATGGCAACTCAGCTCAGTTCCCGCGTCGCCTAACTCGCCTTAGGCACGCAGTCAGCTGGGCACTTCCCCTCTGTAAAGGATTATCGCTGTCCTGCCTCTGTTTACTCTCCAAGTAAAGGACCTACAGTTATTCATCGTCTCTGTACCCTTCCCCACAACTGCAAGGATCCAGAGGACGATACAAGAAGACACAGCGTGCAGAACTTCATGGTGAGCAACAGGTTGGCCCAGCGCCTGCATTTGCTGAAGCTCGTCGGGTTCTTCCCCGGGGACGTGCAGGCCGACCTGGACCGGGCCAAGGCAGAGGAGAAGGAAGACGACGAGGTGATCTTGGCCCAGCTTGCCAGGGAGCTGGCCGACGACCAGCCGGACCCGCCGACGGACGAGTTGCTCCTCGCCGCGGTCGGCAACTACGCCGGCTACCTGGCCAGGAAGGTCCAGGCCAACTCCTCTGTGGCCGAGTGCTGCAAGCAGGAGCTTGCCCAGCAGGAGGAGAGGAAGATTACCGTGGAGCTCGAGAGGGGCGACCCGCCCTCTGTGATGTTCGACGCCCTGGTCGAGCTGGTCGACAGGGGAGAGCTGGAGACGGGCCGGGCAGTCCTGAAGCGGCCATCTCTCCCAATGGCCCACATGGCGTCCTTCGGGATGTCGCTGTGGGACTCCCTGATGTGCAGGGAGGACAAGAAGGAGCGCAGGTTGAGGTTCCTCTCCTTGCCATGCGCCACAGGGACGGGTTCAGGCACCTCCTGGAGTTCCTGGCGGCCTCAGACCCGACCTTGCAGGGGTACAGGTGCCAGGAGGGGCACAACCTGGCCAACACCATCTTGCCGCACATCAGCAGGTCCCTCTTCAACTGTTTCGGTGCTAATTTCTCCAAGGACGTGACCTCAGAAGCGAGGAAGAACAAGGCCTTGAAGCAGCCGACCGGCAGGAAGAGGAGCAGTATCGAGGAGGGCAGGAAGGAGACGGCGAGGAACAGGGACGTGTACAAGTCCAGGAAACTGACCGGGGCCCACAAGTCATAGGCCAAAAGGCTAAAGTGATTGTTCAGGGACGAGGGCCAGATAGCCGGCAAGACGTGCTGCGGCAATAGTGACATCTGATTTCAACCAAAATAAGTTGTGATTGTATATAGAAAAATGAATATTTTGCTTTTGTTGAGTAAAATTAAGATGTTTCTGCATGCTTTCCTCAAGTATTAAGTTTCTAATGTGAAAATTAAGTGATTTATTAGATGTTAAAAACTTACGTAAAAATTTGCACTAAATAAAAAAAAAATAAGTAGCTATTTCGGGCAAAAACTTATAAGATATGCTAAATATTGCTATTGATTCTGAAAATATAAGTGATTATCTCTGCATTTGGTGATGTTTGTGCATCTAGCGTAAAATCTGAGGATTTTATAGCCTTTTTAAGTTTTGTTATACTTATATAAAAAACAATTAATCGGGATTTTATTAGGGAACGACTTTGAATTTTTTTATACCGCTGCTCATGGAGACTCATATATGCCTAAGGGAGGTGCCTGTTTTAGTTTCAGGTCGCTAGCTGCTTTGGTTTTGAAAATATTTAAATTTTAAATTTTTGAAAATCGGCCCCCTGCGAATCGGCCCCGCGCCCCGTTTCCCGTCAAGAGATTGTGAAGTCTATGGATCGATGGCACTTTGCGAACGAGAAATAATGGCACAAAACTTAAATGTAAAAAGGAAATTCAGACAACCATTTTTTTCTTCACCAACGTTGTAGAGCGAAAATGGAATAAGCTCCCGCCTTCAGTGGTGCAGTGCAACACGACGGACTCCCTCAAAAACAAGCTTGACCGACGCTTCCTTCAATTCGAGGAGTTGTCCCCCCAAAATTGCCAGTGATCCCCAGCTTATTTAACTAAAACAGAGTCAAGGCCTATTGAAGCTATGAGGACTCGCACACCTTAAAATCTCTCACGTAATAAATCATGATGCACTGTGCCTGTAGTCTACAAGACATTGATCCCAAGTGTTTATGCTAACATTTTTCAGGTGAAGGGGTGAGAAACACTCTACCATTCAGTTATTACAAGCTAAATGCTCGATAAGCAAACATTTTAATAGACCCACTTTTCTGTACCAAGTTATGCTTTCCAGATAATCTGGCATTTTTTTTCGAGGGCCAGAACTCCACTAATTTAATTTTTACTAAAGTAGAAATGAAAAGATTTGGAGCTATTAATGTACAATCACTTAGGTTTGAGGACAGACCACCAATTCTGGACCATGGGGTCTGTGTGGTATGAATTTCTATGTAACTCTCTCTCTCTCTCTCTCTCTCTCTCTCTCTCTCTCTCTCTCTCTCTCTCTCTCACACACACACACACACACACACACACACACACACACACACACACACACACACACACACACACACACACACACACACACACACACACACACACACACACACACACACACATACATATTTACTGCAGCCCTATTGCCCTATCTCGGTGCTTTTACTAATCCCACAACTGTATATTTTTCCTCTACAACATTTTACCGTGGGATACGATGTGTACGTGTGTACGTGTGTGTGTGTGTGTGTGAGAGAGAGAGAGAGAGAGAGAGAGTAATCTTGAAGTGCAGCAGAAAATAAAATAAAATATCGTCTTAAATGGATATAATCAAAGGTTACTTCGCTATAAACAGCACTGACTAATAGCCTACTTCTGAAACATCTCTCTCTCTCTCTCTCTCTCTCTCTCTCTCTCTCTCTCTCTCTCTCTCTCTCTCTCACACACACACACACACACACACACACACATATACACATTTCACCTTCCATGCCATTACGCTATACTCTGTCTACTTGTAGCCTGCAGGTGGACCTCGCCACACTACAAGTTTAATTTTTATGCTCTATAGCACACTCACGCCGCGTATTACAGACTTGCTTTCTTCATCATTGGATAGTAGAAAGACAGCAGATTATGACTGTCTAAAAACAACTCGTATTTACTAAAAGAAACAAAATAAATAGTGCGAGTTGAGGTCAGAAATGGGGTTATTAATGTTTATATAATTTTTCTTCCATGACAATTTTTGCATACCATTATTAAACTACTGTAAAAACAAAGTGTCAACTAATAAATAAAATTATCCTGAAGACGGTGGTGTCAACAGATTACCGACACGTTAGACATGAAGGGAGGCAGGCTAGCTATTATACCCAGTTTTTTTTTTTTTTTTTTTTTTTTTACAGCAAAGGAGACAGCTCAAGGGCACAAAAAGTAAACATTAATAAAAAAAAAAAGCCCGCTACTCGCTGCTCCTAAAAAGAATCCAAAGAGGTGGCCGAAAGATAAGTCAGTTTCGGGAGGAGAGGTGTCCTGATACCCTCCTCTTGAAAGAGTTCAAGTCGTAGGCAGGAGGAAATACAGATGAAGGAAGATTGTTCCAGAGTTTAACAGCGTGAGGGATGAAAGAGTGAAGATGCTGGTTAACTCTTGCATAAGGGGTTTGGACAGTATAAGGATGAGCATGAGTAGAAAGTCGAGTGCAGCGGGACCGCGGGAGCAAGTTCAAAAGAGCAGGCAGCATGAAAATATCGATAGAAGATAGAAAGAGAGGCAACATGGCGGCGGAATTTAAGAGGTAGAAAATTTTCAGTAAGAGGAGGAGAGCTGATGAGACGAAGAGCCTTTGCCTCCACTCTGTCCAGAAGAGCTGTGTGTGTGGAGCCCCCCCACACCTGAGATGCATACTCCATACGAGGGCGGACAAGGCCCTGTACATGGACAGCAACTGTGCAGGGAGAAGATCTGGCGGAGACGGTACAGAACGCCCAGCCTCGAGGAAGCTGATTTAGTAAGAGATGAGATATGAAGTTTCCAGTTGAGATTTTGAGTTAAGGATAGACCGAGGATGTTTAGTGTTGAGGAAGGTGATAGCTGGGTGTTGTCAAAGAATAGGGATAGTTGTTTGTAAGATTGTGTCAGTGGAGAGGTGGAGAAACTGTGTTTTAGAGGCGTTGAAGGACACCAGGTTCTTCTTGCCCCAATCGGAAATAATAGTAAGGTCTGAGGCTAAGCGTTCTGCAGCCTCCAGCCTTGAGTCGTTAAGTTCCTGAAGGGTGGGTCTTCTATTAAAAGAAGTTGAATAATGCAGAGTGGAATCATCGGCGTAGGAATGGATAGGACAGTTCGTTTTGGAAAGAAGATCATCAATGAACAACAGAAAAAGAGTGGGAGATAGGACAGAACCCTGTGGGACACCACTGTTAATAGATTTAGGGGACGAACAGTGACCGTCTACCACGGCAGAAATAGAACGGTCAGAAAGGACACTGGAGAGCAAGGTACAGAGAAGGATAGAAACCGTAGGAGGGTGGTTTAGAAAGCAAAGATTTGTGCCAGACCCTATCAAAAGCTTTTGATATGTCAGCGCAATAGCAAAAGTTTCACCGAAACGGCTAAGAGAGGATGACCAAGAGTCAGTTAAGAAGGCTAGGAGATCACCAGTAGAACGCCCCTTGCGGAACCCATACTGGCGATCAGATAGAAGGTCAGAAGGATAAAGGTGCTTTTGAATCTTACGGTTAAGGATTGATTCAAAAGCTTTAGATAGACAAGAAAGTAGAGCAATAGGACGGTAGTTAGAGGGATTGGAGCGGTCACCCTTCTTAGGTACAGGCTGTGTGAAGGCATACTTCCAGCAAGAAGGAAAGGTAGATGTTGACAGGCAGAGGCGAAAGAGTTTGACCAGGCAGGGTGACAGCACGGAGGCACAGTTTTTAAGGACAATAGGAGGCACTCCATCAGGTCCATAAGCCTTCTGAGGATTGAGGCCAGAGAGGGCATAGAAAACATCATTTTGAAGAATCTTTATAACAGGCATAAAGGAGTCAGAGGGGGATGAGTGGGAGGAATATGCCCAGAATCGTCCAGAGTGGAGTTTTTAGAAAAGTTTGAGAGAAGAGTTCAGCCTTAGAGATAGATGAGACGGCAGTGTTGCCGTCAGGACTGAGGAGTGGAGGAAAGATGAAGAAGTGAAGTTGGAGGAGATGTTTTGGCTAGATGCCAGAAGTCACAGGAAGAGTTAGAGAAAGCAAGGTTTTGACATTTTCTATTAATGAAAGAATTTTGGTTAGTCGGAGAATAGATTTGGCACGATTTCGGGCAGAAATGTAAAGTTCATAATTAGCATTAGTTTGAAGGCTCTGGTATCTTTTGTGAGCTACCTCTCTATCATTGACAGCACGAGAACAAGCGTGATTAAACCAAGGCTTTTTAGCGTGAGGAGTAGAGAAGAACGAGGAATGTATGCCTCCATTCCAGAGACAATCACCTCTGTGATGCGCTGAGCACACACAGAGGGTCTCTATCCTGGAAGCAATAATCATTCCACGGGAAATCGGAAAAGTACATCCTCAGGTCGTCCCACCGAGCTGAAGCAAAATGCCAGAAGCATCGCCTCTTCGGTGGGTCCAGAGGATGTACAGGAGCGATAGGACAGGATGCAGAAATAAGATTGTGATCGGAGGAGCCCAACGGAGAGAACAGTTTGACAGAATAAGCAGAAGGGTTTGAGGTAAGGAAGAGGTCTAGAATGTTGGGCCGATCTCCAAGACGGTCAGGAATACGTGTAGGGTGCTGGACCAACTGCTCTAGGTCGTTGAGGATAGCAAAGTTGTAGGCTTGTTCACCAGGATGGTCAGTGAAAGAGGATGAAAGCCAAAGCTGGTGGTGAACATTGAAATCTCCTAGGATGGAGATTTCAGCGAAGGGAGAGTGGGTCAAGATGTACTCCATTTTAGAATTCAAATAGTCAAAGAATTTTACATAGTTGGTAGAGTTAGGTGAGAGATAAACAGCACAGATGTATTTAGTAATAGAATGACAGTGAAGTCTTAACCAGATGGTGGAAAATTCAGAAGAGTCAAGGTCGTGGGCACGAGAGCAAGTGATGTCGTTGCGCACGTAGGCGCAACATCCAGCTTTGGATTGAAATTTAGGATAGAGATAGTAGGAGGGAACAGAGTAGAGATTGCTGTCAGTAGCCTCAGAAACCTGTGTTTCGGTAAGGAAGAGAAGGTGAGGTTTAGAGGAGAGATGATGTTCCACAGAATGAAAATTAGAGCGAAGACCGCGAATGTTGCAGAAATTGAGAAGAAAGAGGTTCGAGGAGTTATCAAGACACCTCTCGGGTCGGCAGCCAGAAGGGGAGTCCTCCCTGGGGGAATTTGTGGTCCCCCCCCCAGGCGGGGACTCCGAGGCATTGCTTAATTGAGCCATTTTGAATTTTGAATTTTGGAAAAAGGTGTATATGTTATGTGAATGTAGTGTGGTGTGGATAAAGAGAGAATCTGTCTTTAGAGAGCATGCTGAACTACTCTCCGGTGTTGGTGAGACAATAGGGAAACGGTTAGTGAGGACATGGGAAGGGTCTTTGGAGGGCTTCAGCTCCCTTCTCACCTCCCATATATACCTCACCGGGAGTGGCTTGCGCCCATTCGGTAGGTGTCTTCCTACCTACTCCAGCCTCCAGCCAGTTGTAGGCGATGGACGAGTGTTTCGTGGCGTAAAGCACAGATAGCCTAATATTACAATGTGTTATTAATGTAAAAAAATTTGCTTACCTCCCTTCCTTTCTAACGCATCGATAATCTATTGGCACCATAGTCTTCAGGAGAATTTTCTTCATCAGATGACATTGCTCGTTTCTACAATAGCTTAATAGTTGTATGCAAAAATCAGCATGGAAGAAAAAATGATATAAACATTAATAACCCGTCTCTGAATTCAACTCGCATTATTTCTTTTTCTTTAAGTAAATATGAGTTGTTTTTAGCGAGTCATAATCTGCTGTCTTTCTGCTATCCAATGATGAAGAAAACAAGTATGTATTACGCGACGCGAGTGTGCTATAGACCATGGAAGTAATGTGTGCGTGTGTGTGTGTGTGTGTGTGTGTGAGAGAGAGAGAGAGAGAGAGAGAATAAAAATGTGTGTGTGTGTGTGTGTGTGTGTGTGTGTGTAAATGTGCATGTCTGTATGTCTGCATGTGTGTGTGTGTGTGTGTGTGTGACAAGTCTTCCCCACCAACAGGTATGGAGGTATTGTTTTCCCCGGTGCCTCGCTGGACTTCGGTGGATACAGGCGGCTGCTGGAGGGACTGAGGGCAGCGGGGGTGAAGGTGGGAGAGTTTGTTATTGTGCCAGACACCACCATCACTGAGGCCGAAGAGGAGGAGCTGCACACCCTCGCTAGGTCCTTGCTGGGGTGTTGGTTTGGAAGGTATGTGTGTGTGTGTGTGTGTGTGTGTGTGTGTGTGTGTGTGTGTGTGTTATATTTGGACCATTTGTTTCCTCACTGTTTGTTTGTTTGTTTCTAATGTACGTTTGTTTCCTACACTTGCTATCTTGTCTACTTTTTTTTGTCTATTTCTATTCTGTTCATCTTTTACGTTTGTTTGTTTTCCTTCTTGTCTTTTCTTCCTTTATTTGTCTTTTAATTCCTCAGTTTATTTCTCATCTTTATGGCGGTTTGATTTTTTGCTTCATTTTGTTTGTTTTCTCGCCTTCTATCTCCTCCTCCTCCTCCTCCTCCTCGTCATCATCATCATCATCATCATCCTTCTCCTTGCCCTTCTTCATCTCCACCCCTCCTCCTCCTCCTCCTCCTCGTCATCATCATCATCATCCTTCTTCTCCTTGCCCTTCTTCATCTCCACCCCTCCTCCTCCTCCTCCTCCTCGTCATCATCATCATCATCATCCTTCTTCTCCTTGCCCTTCTTCTTCTCCACCTCCTCCTCCTCCTCCTCCTCGTCATCATCATCATCATCATCCTTCTTCTCCTTGCCCTTCTTCATCTCCACCCCTCCTCCTCCTCCTCCTCCTCCTCGT
>NC_066519.1:293833-296333 GCF_024679095.1 Eriocheir sinensis
TACGAAAGCTTCCAAAAAAATCGAATGCACAAGAAAGGAGGAGAAGTAATTTGCTACGTAAAAAGTACGCTCCCTGCCATAAAAATAGACAAACAGGACGCAGAGAATTACGACTCCGTCTATGTGGAAATAAATGCGAATAATAAGAAACTAACACTTGCGACCGTATACAGGCCTCCAAAACAACAGGCAGCCGATGACACTGCCCTGTAGGAAGAGCTCCACTCTTTAACACAAAGTAAAGAAGCAATAATAATTGGGGACTTTAATTGCCCTAACATTGACTGGGGACAATTGACTGGAGATCAAGAGGGTAACAGGCTTATAGAAATGGTGGAGGATTCGTTCCTCACTCAAGTTGTAACTCAACCAACAAGAGAAAACAATCTGCTGGATCTGGTATTAGTAAGCGACCCCGACCTCATTCGCGACTGTGAAGTTGGTGAAAAAATTAACGGTTGCGATCACCAATTAATCCGTTTCAATGTCAACATAAGTCACAAACTCGTAAACAATCCGTCAGTGATACCAGACTACAAAAAAGCAAATTTCAACCTTGCCCGTGAGCTGCTTCCCTCTGCGACCTGGGACCAACTTCACCTAACCGACAATACAATCGACAACGTGTGGAACAACTTCAAAGATAAGCTTTTGGGAGTAGAAAAGGCTACAGTGCCGACGAAACCCAGGCGAGTAAATGGTGCCGTAGATCCACCGTGGATGACCAGAGAAATAAAAAGGACGGAAAACTTAAAAAAAAGGAATTATAACCTAATGAAAGAGAATGACACGGCCGAAGCCCGTACTCAGTACCACAACAGCCTCAGAGCTTGTCGCACCCTTATTCGGAGTAGTAAACGCAACTACGAAAAACAAATAGCGCGTGACATCAAGACAAACTCAAAAAAATTCTTCACATACATCAGATCGAAAAAGAAAGTAAAATCCAATATTGGTCCCCTGACAGACGAGACTGGAGCTGCAACTCAGGACAGTAAACAGATGGCCAGAATCCTCAACAGTAACTTCGCATCCGTATTCACAGTCGAGAACATCGAAACCATGCCCGAGAACCCTGACCCGCCGAGGGGAATCACGCCCCTGAAAATTGACTCAATATGCGACCAAGAAGTGAAAGAGTATTTGGATAAACTCGACACGAACAAGTCAACAGGACCTGACGGTTTGTCCCCGCGGTTATTAAAAGAGCTTAAACAGCAAATACTTCAGCCACTCACTAACATATTCAACCAGTCTGTTCAATTGAAAAAGGTCCCAGAAGACTGGAAGATGGCGAACGTAACACCAATTTTCAAAAAAGGAGACAAAAGCGTTGCATTAAACTACAGGCCCATAAGTTTGACATCAGTGGCAGGAAAAATACTCGAAAAGATTATTAGAGACAAACTTGTTAAGTTTCTAGAAGACAATAATGTAATCTCCGACACCCAGCATGGCTTCAGAAACAAGCGCTCCTGCCTAACGAATTTATTAGACTTCTTCCAAGGTATATATAAGAACTGGGATGCCCACATCCCCAGTGATGTTATATACCTGGACTTTCAGAAAGCCTTCGACAAGGTACCGCACGAGCGACTGCTTAAGAAACTGCACTCGGCGGGCATTGGAGCCAATCTGATCGCGTGGATAAGAGATTGTCTCACCGACAGAAAACAACGAGTACTACTCAACGGACAGCCTTCCGATTGGCTTCCAGTCACTAGTGGAGTGCCTCAAGGGTCAGTGCTGGGACCCATTCTCTTCATCATATATATCAACGACCTCGAATCAGGACTGAAATCCACAATATCGAAATTTGCTGATGACACTAAGGTGGGGGGAAAGGCCCTCACAAAGACCGACTGCGAAATCATTCAGAAAGACCTCAATCACATTATCGAATGGTCGGAAAAATGGCAAATGTCCTTTAATGTTGACAAATGCAAAGTCATGCACATTGGGTCCAGAAATAGTAACCACACATACATCATGAATGGGAGACCTCTGCAAGCGATGCAGGAGGAAAAGGATCTTGGAGTCACTATCAGCAGTGACCTGAAACACGCGAATCACTGTAAAAAAGCATACAACAAACCCAACACTATGCTCGGGTTCATAGCGAGGAACTTCGAGTGTAAAACGCCAGACGTGATGCTATCCTTGTATAATTCCATGGTAAGACCGCACCTCGAGTATGCAGTACAGTTCTGGTCTCCTAATTACAGAAAGGACATTGATTTACTGGAAAGGATTCAGCGACGCGCCACGAAAATTATACCAATCTTAAGGGCTCAACCGTACGAGGAACGACTCAAGCGACTCAATCTCTTTACATTAGAGAAAAGACGCCTACGAGGAAATATGATTCAAGTCTTCAAGTATCTGAAAAAATTCAATAACGTCGATTACTCCAATTTCTTTGAATTGCAAACCAACCTAAGAACTAGAAATAACGGTTTACCCATTCAGTCTAGTCGATGTAACACAGACATCGGAAGGA
>NC_066519.1:301333-483319 GCF_024679095.1 Eriocheir sinensis
CACACCTAGATAAATAATCTTTCTCTACGTCTCTCCACTTTTTCTCTCCCTTTCCTCCTTCTGCCCAAAAATAGGTTTCATATGGAGGTAAGAATTGCTATGTATCTCAGACTGTTTTTTTCTCCTACACGTTTATCTCCTCTCTCCCTCTTTTCTCTCTCCTTCCTTCTCTTCCTCCTTTCTCACACTTTTTCCTCAGTCTTTCCTTCTCTCCATGCCTCCCTCCCATTCCTAACTCCTCCCATCACGCTCCTAACAGCAGAAGTAGCAGCGGTTATAGTCAAGTCTGCCCTGAAACAGCTAGGCGCCGTCCTATTGTTAGGCTCGTCTCCTCCCCTCACTGACAAGCCTCGTATTTTGGCGTTATTAATTATTCATATGTTTTTTGATGCCAAGTTAATCATTTTGAATGTGTTCCTTCAAAGTTAATGAATAAGCAGGAGATAATAGACTCGTATCCGAGGCCGTTGTTAGTTATACATATGGCTTTCAATGGCTAATGGCTGGTCCGATACACGTACCATTCACGTTCTGCTCCGTCTTCCGAGTTAGCCTCTGTACGTATCTGTCAGTATTTAGCCGCGCCCTTTGGATACATAGCGAGTGCAACAGATAGGGTAAGGTGGGGTAAGATGCCCCCCTGAGGTGAAAGGCCCCCCCTTGGTTTTGTCTTTCTTTCTTTCTTTTCTCAAGCAGTCACATGATCAAGTAGGCAACGCCAACTCTCTGTGCTCACAGGAACTACTGGACTAAACACTTGCTCTGGCCACAAGGGGACATTTCTTCTTTTTGACTAATTTCTTGTAAGTTTTCAGTGATTTTAATGATACCTAATTAACGACAAAGAACTGTAGAGTTAGCCTGATGGCTATGGATACTTGCTCTAAGATGTCCAGACCATATTGCATGTGATTATACTCTGCCTACTTACTTGTAGGAAGGATGGTGACATTTTGTGTATATATGAGTTCCCAGGGTAAGAGGCCCCCTGTGCCTTTGGGGTAAGTTGCCCACAGGGAGGCCTTTTACCCCACATGTGGCCCTTTTACCCCATTATCAGTAAATTGGCAAATGGCCTTGTTTGGTGTGTGGGGAACCATTTGCTAATAGTAGACCTTCAGAAAAATGGGTCCAATGTCGGGGTTGTTGAAATTGGTCACATGCAGAATGTACAACTGGAGTAGGCCTAGATCTGTACGTATGTCAAAACTGTGGGTCTGATTAGCCATTACAGTATTGCTATAAATAGAATTTGTTTAAGTTTTTGAAAGACATCCATGAGTGAACACTTTTGAGTATGAGACTATAAGGAAGTTGGTGTTTTTAACTGTTTCAGATATCAATATTCAACAGAAAGGACATATTTTATCATATTAATTGAATATTAAGCTCCATATATTTTTTCATGAAAGTAGATGTTCCTTTTGTTACAAAAAATCAGAAGAAAGGGAAGCTGTCTAATATTACTAGTCTGAAAGAAGAGGATACCTTTTAGAAAATTAATTAATTGTTTAGTTTTACATTATTCATTAGGAGACACAAATTTGATTGTGCTCCTATATTTCACATCGATAAATATATAAGGTATAGTTTTCAAAAAGGGAATACATATTATATTTTTATAATGTGAAAAAAAAATATTTTCCTTATGTTTCTGTGAGTTTTATTGTAAGCCAGAGTGGGGTAAAAGGCCTACCCAGTGGGCGTTCTACCCCACTTGCGGGGAAAGAAACCCCTTTATTATTTTTTTTTAATTGTCATTATAATAAGATGTAAATCACAATGAGTGGATATAATTTATATCATAGATAGGCCTTAGCCTATAAGCTTCCAACATAACTTTTTTTTTATTATATTGCAAAAAATGAACAATGTTTATTTCACTTTGAATAAGTTTATTTCACTCTGAATAAGTTTATTTCACTCTGAATATGTTTATTTCACTCTGAATATGTTTATTTCACTCTGAATAAGTTTATTTCACTCTGAATATGTTTATTTCACTCTGAATATGTTTATTTCACTCTGAATATGTTTATTTCACTCTTTTTTTTTTTTTTTTTTTTTTTTTTTTTAAATTGCGGCCTATTGCGCCGGTAGGCTTCTTCCCGGTGGATCCTGATGGTCGGTCCAAGGCTTCTTTCCGGTGGGTCCTGATGGTCGGCCAGCCCGTTCTGGCGCAGGCGAGTGTTTATAGTGGCGCCATCTTGCATTGGCTCATGCTGCCCTCCCAGAGCTCATCTTTGATCCTAGAATCTAGAGTCCGGGTTGATAGGTGGTCTTCTGGACAGCATGTGGGTAGTTTTAAGCCACTCGGCGGCGGCTGAAAAATCCCAGCTTGGTGGCACCGGGCGGGGATTGAACTCGCGTCCTCCTGAACACGGGGCCGTTACTATGACGACTCAGCCACTCTGAATAAGTTTATTTCACTCTGAATAACTTTATTTCACTCTGAATATGTTTATTTCACTCTGAATAAGTTTATTTCACTCTGAATATGTTTATTTCACTCTGAATAAGTTTATTTCACTCTGAATATGTTTATTTCACTCTGAATAAGTTTATTTCACTCTGAATAAGTTTATTTCACTCTGAATATGTTTATTTCACTCTGAATAAGTTTATTTCACTCTGAATATGTTTATTTCACTCTGAATAAGTTTATTTCACTCTGAATATGTTTATTTCACTCTGAATATGTTTATTTCACTCTGAATAAGTTTATTTCACTCTGAATATGTTTATTTCACTTTGAATGTTTATTTCACTCTGAATATGTTTATTTCACTCTGAATATGTTTATTTCACTCTAAATATGTTTATTTCACTCTGAATATGTTTATTTCACTCTAAATATGTTTATTTCCCTCTGAATATGTTTATTTCACTCTAAATATGTTTATTTCACTCTGAATATGTTTATTTCACTCTAAATATGTTTATTTCACTCTGAATATGTTTATTTCACTCTGAATATGCTTATTTCACTCTGAATGTTTATTTCACTCTGAATATGTTTATTTCACTCTGAATATGTTTATTTCACTCTGAATATGTTTATTTCACTCTGAATATGTTTATTTCACTCTGAATATGTTTATTTCACTCTGAATATGTTTATTTCACTCTGAATATGTTTATTTCACTCTGAATAAGTTTATTTCACTCTGAATATGTTTATTTCACTCTGAATATGTTTATTTCACTCTGAATATGTTTATTTCACTCTGAGTAAGTTTATTTCACTCTGAATATGTTTATTTCACTCTGAATATGTTTATTTCACTCTGAATAAGTTTATTTCACTCTGAATAAGTTTATTTCACTCTGAATATGTTTATTTCACTCTGAATATGTTTATTTCACTCTGAATATGTTTATTTCACTCTGAATATGTTTATTTCACTCTGAATAAGTTTATTTCACTCTGAATATGTTTATTTCACTCTGAATATGTTTATTTCACTCTGAATATGTTTATTTCACTCTGAATATGTTTATTTCACTCTGAATGTTTATTTCACTCTGAATATGTTTATTTCACTCTGAATATGTTTATTTCACTCTGAATATGTTTATTTCACTCTGAATATGTTTATTTCATTCTGAATATGTTTATTTCACTCTGAATATGTTTATTTCACTCTGAATATGTTTATTTCACTCTGAATATGTTTATTTCACTCTGAATATGTTTATTTCACTCTGAATATGTTTATTTCACTCTGAATAAGTTTATTTCACTCTGAATGTTTAGTTTACTCTGAATATGTTTATTTCACTCTGAATATGTTTATTTCACTCTGAATATGCTTATTTCACTCTGAATATGTTTATTTCACTCTGAATATGTTTATTTCACTCTGAATATGTTTATTTCACTCTGAATATGTTTATTTCACTCTGAATATGTTTATTTCACTATGAATATGTTTATTTCACTCTGAATATTTTTAGCTCACTCTGAATAAGTTTATTTCACTCTGAATATGTTTATTTCACTCTGAATATGTTTAGTTCACTCTGAATATGTTTATTTCACTATGAATATGTTTATTTCACTATGAATATTTTTAGTTCATAATACCGAATACCGAACGTACGAGTTGTGTGGCAGCCGAGGAGTCGTGCTGGTCCACAAATCCCCGCGCAAACTTCAAAATTGTGGCGGAAAAAGGCGGAGCCGGAAGTCTTGACACCCGCCCTTTAGGGGTTAAGCATTCTGTATCGTTTTAATCACCCTCCACACTAATTTCAAGGTGGCAGAAGCGTTCTCATATATGAAACATCCCCTGAAATACTCTGAAATTCCCAACATATGAGAAGTCACTATAGTCTATCGAATTTAACTTGAGCCCTGTGGCTTGGCCCGGGAAACCCCCCATTGTTTACACATCTAGCGATGACCTGCGCATGGCGATCTGTCTCACTGTTACTCTGTACGTTATCTCTTTGTTGAATATATATATATATATATATATATATATATATATATATATATATATATATATATATATATATATATATATATATATATATATATATATATATATATATATATATATATATATATATATATATATATATATATATATATATATATATATATATATATATATATATATATATATATAATACGACATCATGGTGTTATGAATGCCTTGAAATTTGAGGGAAAACACCGACTCTGTAAACCTTCCATTTCACTTGGCAAGGTGGCTCATGCGACAGTGCCCTGAGGAACCTTGGCAACAGACGCCAGGCACCATTCACCTTCCGCCACGGAGACTCATGTAGGTCTTACTCGCGTCCTGCACAGCCAAGCAAAATATATTATATATAACGTCAATAAGAGATCCTCTGAGGAGAGTGATGGGGTGATGTGGCACCTGCGCGGCTCAGGGGAGCCGTGCCTAAGCGCTCAAGTTAGAATCGATGGACTATAGTCGACATCCGCTGAAACATCGTTTGAGCTCGAGCGACGACGACGGCAGATGGAGTCCTTTGTGATGGAATAACTTGATCGTGCTGTGAGACGAGAGGGAAGGTTTAGGGATCCACTGGACCTTCTGCACGTCAGGACGAATATTTATTATGACATGCATTGCCAGTAGCTACACAAGTGCTCAGATTTCTCACAAGTGGAAGCTTCCAAGGTGTTATTGGTGATGTTACTACCTGTCAAGTGTATCTAGAGCGATCGATGCTAACTGTCAGGTTTTGAAACGACGCGCATGATAGCCTATCTGATCATAATAGGCGCACCTAACATCACTAGAGCCGATCCAGGATTCAGTACGTTTCCTAACTAGTAGAAGGTAATGTTATAAATGTATTTCGTAAAGAATCCTTATAACCAAAACTAACTAAAATTATGGGTATTCTTTTTCTCTAACACAGCATTGAACAAACAAGAGAACAATAATATGAAAATACGTATAGCGACCGTTGCCAGGTCATCGTACTCAGAGCACAGTATGTAACTGTTTCTGACGCCTAGCTATTGCCAAGAAACATCAGGATCTAACTCTTTTAACGATAACTATAAATTAGTTTCGTTACTGGAGCCCAGAAGACAGTTTAGGGGTAGGAAGTCGGGAAATATAATCGGCTGAGTACGACAATCTGGCAACGTTGAGGCTGTTGCCCGCAGGCCAGAGCCAGCCTATACGACATTTTGCGGGCGTCAAATTCCACAAATAGCATATTTTTACTGCGCAAAGCAGGTGATGTCACTTATTGTGACTAAGTGAGCTTTCATATTTATCTACTTGTGTATATTTCATGGTGGCAAAACTTTCATTACTAGGTTTATTTTTACTAGTGACACTAATTTGTGACTTTTTCACCATAGACTTTCACTCAAACAAGTGAATCAGACACCACAGAAATATTACCAGTGTGTGTATCAATGAATTCAAAGATAAGCACATACAAAGGAACACAAAGGAAGAACAAACAACAGCAGACCTGCTGGTCCTTACGAGGCTGTTCTGATTTACCTCCAGGATGTCTCGTGGATCATTGGTAAATAAAAACAAAATATCTGGATAGGCTACTCTTTAGCCAGTTACCGGCTATGGCTGTCAAAAAAGTTCCTCCGCCAAGTTGGTAGCCCTCCATTTGGTGATTGTCAGGTGCGCCTATTCTCGCTCCTGGGCGCTGCTCGTGATTGGCTGTCCAACTGTGTGCTCAGTCTCGGGCCTCTCTGGCGTTATATTTCTACATTATTTCCCGTAGCTCGCCTACGATATTTTGGTACAGAGAAAAAGACTCGGTGATGATTGTAGGACATAAATACGTTTGTCACAGCTCGGTAAAACAAAAAATAAAGAGATTATGGCGAGTATAACTGAAAGAACATTGTACTCAGTCCTCCGTAGCACGAGTAGCGGCGAGTCTCGTGCGCGGCGAGAATCACTGCCATGGACTGAGAAATGATCGGTGTTTTGTTTATATTATCTCTCGTAGCTCACCTATTGTACAAGATACGCTATTTTGGTAGAAAGAAAAGCATTCCGAACACGATGGTGAAACAGATTATAAATAATACCGTGATATAAACAAAACACCTACTCGTGCTACGGAGGACTGAGTACAATGCTCTTTCAACTATACTTCCCATAATTTCTTTATATTTTGTTTTACGAGTTGTGACAAACGTATTTAGTTCTACAATCATCACCGAGTCTTTTTCTCTGTACCAAAATAGCGTGGGTGAGCTACGGGAAATAATGTAGAAACATAACACCAGAGAGGCCCGAGACTGAGCACACAGCTGGACAGCCAATCACGAGCAGCGCCCGTGAGCGAGGATTACGATCAGACAGCCTGTCACGTGCGTCGTACAGAACCCCGCGAGGAGCCAGATGCACGCTTCGAGTGAACAGAGTATAGTGATAAGACCTCACAAATATTAATGTATTGCTGCTTGATGATATAATCATTTTGTACCAATTATTCTTTTCTTATATATGATTGCAATCTATAACATTTAGTATAGCACTTTAAGAATGATTCCTTTATTTTGGACCATTTAAACTGATGACTATCTGAGCTCTGTAACATTTATTCTAGAAAAAAAAATTGTACCAGTCAAAATGATGTGTGTCTCAGAACAAGAAAAATATATGAAGTGCTTACAACCTAATAAATGATTATATATTTAAACGTAAATATTCCTCTTATTGTTTTCCTTTTCAAGATCACAACCAAAAGAAACTCTTACTTAAAATATGCATGACCAAGATATGAATATCCCTAATAATGGCATTTACAGCACTTCCAAGCTGTTGTCATACATACACGAGATGCAAGATCCAAAGGGACGGAATACACGTCTGGTAAACCGTAATGTATGATACTAATCAGAGTTATTTCCCGTCCTTAACTTTCTCACACCTTTCTCACCCTACGCCAGGTAGATGTATGAACATCTGTCAGCTGACATCACTCCCCACGATCCGTCTCCACCCTGCACGGTGTTCATATATCGTCCCCTCCTCCACGTGGTCCATCTCAAGACCTCTCCCCTGCAAACCGTCCCTCACTCCTCCCATCCATCCTTTCCTCGTCCTGCCAACAGGTCGCGGCCGCCACTCCAGGTATTTTCTTGGTTTTCGGTCCTCTTCCCTTCCTTTAAAGTGTCCATACCATTTCTATCACTTTCTGCTTCATATAATATAAAGCGTTTTTCGTCTTATATTTATATGCAACTGAAGAAAGAAGGCAGCCAAGGTCAGCGGTCATGTGTGGATAAATCTTGCTTTGTTGCTCCTCTTTCGTCACAAAAAAGGAAAAAATACGGAACGTTTGGCATTTAAAGTACTTCTCTTTTTTTTTTGGCAAGAGCAAAGAAAGAAGAAGCAAAGTCCTGCCTTCGTGTATGCAGAGATAATTGGTTTTATTTTTACTACCTCATCGCGAAGCAATTTTATACATATATATATATATATATATATATATATATATATATATATATATATATATATATATATATATATATATATATATATATATATATATATATATATATATATATATATATATATATATCACTTAAAGTTATATATTTAAAGTTTTCGTTTTTTATACGAGAAAGAAAGTCAAAGGGAAGTTTAGTTCACATGTATTCCTTATTATTGTGTTTCACTTGTTTTGTTTATCATGACAAGTTTTGTATAATTACAGTGTGTCTTTACTTAAACAAGTGTGAAAAGAAAGAATCGTATCGCAGCGTTCAGGCATGTATAGATTATTGCTCTTTTTTTCTTTTTCCTGTTTCTTCCCAGGACAAGAAAATAAATCACATAGTTTGATGTATCCTAAGTGTCTGTTTTTGCTTGTTTTATTCATAAAACAGCAAGGAATGAGAAGCAAAATCTAGTTGATGGTTGTATAGCGCGATGCTGTAGTTTTCTTTACTCCTGGGAGCACAAACACGGCCGCCAATACTTCAGCCAAACATTGCGGCAATACTACACAGCGAGTAACTCTTTAAGTGCAGGCATGATAATACCTACACACACACACACACACACACACACACACACACACTGCCCAGTAGATCAGTGGTTAGAACCTCTGCTCACAACCAGAAGGACTGGGGTTCGATTCCCTGACCGGTGAAGATAAGTTGGGTTTACCTTCTTTCACGTGTAGCCCCTGTTCACCTAGCAGTGAGTAGGTACGCGACATAAGGCGAGGAGTTCCTCGTTGTCGCGGTGTGTTGTGTGTGAGTGGTCTCATTCCTACACAAAGATCGGTCACTGAGCTCTGAGCTCCTTCCTTAGTGGAACGGCTGGCTGTCTGAGAGACCTGCAGCAGACCGAGAGGTGAAAAAGAGGTGGCACACACACACACACACAGCCCCTCCTCTACTCCCATCCTCCTCCCCCTTCAGTCAGTTCATCTATATATATAGGTATATATATATATATATATATATATATATCCTATTCATAATACGACATCATAGTGTTATAGATGCCTTGAAATTTGAGGGAAAACACCGACTCTGTAACCTTCCATTTCACACTTGGCAAGGTGGCTCATGCGACGGTGCCCATACAGTGAACCTTGCAACAGACGCCAGGCCGCACCATTCACCCTTCCGCCACCACGCAGAGACTCATGTCAGTCTTACTCTCGCGTCCTGCACAGCCAAGCAAAATATATTATATATAACGTCAATAAGAGAGAGAGAGAGAGAGAGAGAGAGAGAGAGAGAGAGAGAGAGAGAGAGAGAGAGAGAGAGAGAGAGAGAGAGAGAGAGAGAGAGAGAGAGAGAGAGAGAGAGAGAGAGAGAGATCCTCTGAGGAGAGTGATGAGGTGGTGTGGCACCTGCGCGGCTCAGGGGAGCCGTGCTTCTAAAGGCATGCTCAAGTTAGACTCGATGAGACTATAGTCGACATCCGCTGAAACATCGTTTGAGCTCGAGGCGACGACGACGGCAGATGGAGTCCCTTTGTGATGGAATAACTTGATCGTGCTGTGAGACGAGAGGAAGGTTTAGGGATCCACTGGACCTTCTGCGTCAGGACAGATATTATTATGACATGTACTGTCACAGTAGCTACACAAGTGCCTGGGATTTCTCACAAGTGGAAGCTTCAAGGTTGTTAGGTTGGTGATATTACTACCTGTCAAGTGTATCTAGAGCGATCGATGCTAACTGTCAGGTTTTGAAACGACGCGCATGATAGCCTCTATCTGATCATAATAGGGCGCACCTAACATCACTAGAGCCGATCCAGGATTCAGTACGTTTCCTAACTAGTGAGAAGGTAATGTTATAAATGTATTTCGTAAAGAACTCCATATAATCAAAACTAACTAAAATTATGGGTATTCTTTTCTCTAACGGCATTGAACAAACAAGAGAACAATAATATGAAAATACGTATAGCGACGTTGCCAGGTCATCGTACTCAGAGCACAGTATGTAACGGTTTCTGACGCCTAGCTATTGCCAAGAAACATCAGGATCTAACTCTTTTAAAGATAACTATAAATTAGTTTCGTTACTGGAGCAAGAAGACAGTTTAAGGGTAGGAAGTCGGGAAATATAATCGGCTGAGTACGACAATCTAACAACGTTGAGCTGTTGCCCGCAGGCCAGAGCCAGCCTATACGACATTTGCAGACGTCAAATTCCACAAATAGCATATTTTACTGCAAAAGCAGGTGATGTCATATTGTGACTAAGTGAGCTTTCATATTTATCTACTTGTGTATATTTCATGGTGGCAAAACTTTCATTACTAGGTTTATTTTTACTAGTGACACTAATTTGTGACTTTTTCACCATAGACTTTCACTCAAACAAGTGAATCAGACACCACAGAAATATTACCAGTGTGTGTATCAATGAATTCAAAGATAAGCACATACAAAGGAACACAAAGGAAGAACAAACAACAGCAGACCTGCTGGTCCTTACGAGGCTGTTCTGATTTACCTCCAGGATGTCTCGTGGATCATTGGTAAATAAAAACAAAATATCTGGATAGGCTACTCTTTAGCCAGTTACCGGCTATGGCTGTCAAAAAAGTTCCTCCGCCAAGTTGGTAGCCCTCCATTTGGTGATTGTCAGGTGCGCCTATTCTCGCTCCTGGGCGCTGCTCGTGATTGGCTGTCCAACTGTGTGCTCAGTCTCGGGCCTCTCTGGCGTTATATTTCTACATTATTTCCCGTAGCTCGCCTACGATATTTTGGTACAGAGAAAAAGACTCGGTGATGATTGTAGGACATAAATACGTTTGTCACAGCTCGGTAAAACAAAAAATAAAGAGATTATGGCGAGTATAACTGAAAGAACATTGTACTCAGTCCTCCGTAGCACGAGTAGCGGCGAGTCTCGTGCGCGGCGAGAATCACTGCCATGGACTGAGAAATGATCGGTGTTTTGTTTATATTATCTCTCGTAGCTCACCTATTGTACAAGATACGCTATTTTGGTAGAAAGAAAAGCATTCCGAACACGATGGTGAAACAGATTATAAATAATACCGTGATATAAACAAAACACCTACTCGTGCTACGGAGGACTGAGTACAATGCTCTTTCAACTATACTTCCCATAATTTCTTTATATTTTGTTTTACGAGTTGTGACAAACGTATTTAGTTCTACAATCATCACCGAGTCTTTTTCTCTGTACCAAAATAGCGCAGAGCTACGGGAAATAATGTAGAAACATAACACCAGAGAGGCCTGAATCAGTGAGCTGACAACCAATCACGAGCAGCGCCTAGCGAGATTACGATCAGACAGCCTGTCACGTGCGTCGTACAGAACCCCGCGAGGAGCCAGATGCACGCTTCGAGTGAACAGAGTATAGTGATAAGACCTCACAAATATTAATGTATTGCTGCTTGATGATATAATCATTTTGTACCAATTATTCTTTTCTTATATATGATTGCAATCTATAACATTTAGTATAGCACTTTAAGAATGATTCCTTTATTTTGGACCATTTAAACTGATGACTATCTGAGCTCTGTAACATTTATTCTAGAAAAAAAAAATTGTACCAGTCAAAATGATGTGTGTCTCAGAACAAGAAAAATATATGAAGTGCTTACAACCTAATAAATGATTATATATTTAAACGTAAATATTTCTCTTATTTTTTTCCTTTTCAAGATCACAACCAAAAGAAACTCTTACTTAAAATATGCATGACCAAGATATGAATATCCCTAATAATGGCATTTACAGCACTTCCAAGCTGTTGTCACACATACACGAGATGCAAGATCCAAAGGGACGGAATACACGTCTGGTAAACCGTAATGTATGATAATAATCAGAGTTATTTCCCGTCCTTAACCTTCTCACACCTTTCTCACCCTACGCCAGGTAGATGTATGAACATCTGTCAGCTGACATCACTCCCCACGATCCGTCTCCACCCTGCACGGTGTTCATATATCGTCCCCTCCTCCACGTGGTCCATCTCAAGACCTCTCCCCTGCAATCCGTCCCTCACTCCTCCCATCCATCCTTTCCTCGTCCTGCCAACAGGTCGCGGCCGCCACTCCAGGTATTTTCTTGGTTTTCGGTCCTCTTCCCTTCCTTTAAAGTGTCCATACCATTTCTATCACTTTCTGCTTCATATAATATAAAGCGTTTTTCGTCTTATATTTATATGCAACTGTAAAGAAAGAAGGCAGCCAAGGTCAGCGGTCATGTGTGGATAAATCTTGCTTTGTTGCTCCTCTTTCGTCACAAAAAAGGAAAAAATACGGAACGTTTGGCATTTAAAGTACTTCTCTTTTTTTGGCAAGAGCAAAGAAAAGAAGCAAAGTCCTGCCTTCGTGTATGCAGAGATAATTGGTTTTATTTTACTACCTCATCATGAAGCAATTTATATATATATATATATATATATATATATATATATATATATATATATATATATATATATATATATATATATATATATATATATATATATATATATATATCACTTAAAGTTATATGTATTTAAAGTTTTCTCGTTTTTTTATACGAGAAAGAAAGTCAAAGGGAAGTTTAGTTCACATGTATTCCTTATTATTGTGTTTCACTTGTTTTGTTTATCATGAAGCAACAAGTTTTGTATAATTACAGTGTGTCTTTACTTAAACAAGTGTGAAAAGAAAGAATCGTATCGCAGCGTTCAGGCATGTATAGATTATTGCTCTTTTTTTCTTTTTCCTGTTTCTTCCCAGGACAAGAAAATAAATCACATAGTTTGATGTATCCTAAGTGTCTGTTTTTGCTTGTTTTATTCATAAAACAGCAAGGAATGAGGAAGCAAAATCTAGTTGATGGTTGTATAGCGCGCGATGCTGTAGTTTTTTCTTTTACTCCTGGGAGCACAAACACGGCCGCCAATACTTCAGCCAAACATTGCGGCAATACTACACAGCGAGCAACTCTTTAAGTGCAGGCATGATAATACCTACACACACACACACACACACACACACACACACACACACTGCCCGGTAGATCAGTGGTTAGAACCTCTGCCTCACAACCAGAAGGACCGGGGTTCGATTCCCTGACCGGGTGAAGATAAGTTGGGTTTACCTTCTTTCACGTGTAGCCCCTGTTCACCTAGCAGTGAGTAGGTACGCGACATAAGGCGAGGAGTTCCTCGTTGTCGCGGTGTGTTGTGTGTGAGTGGTCTCATTCCTACACAAAGATCGGTCACTGAGCTCTGAGCTCCTTCCTTAGTGGAACGGCTGGCTGTCTCGAGAGAGACCTGCAGCAGACCGAGAGGTGAAAAAGAGGTGAGTTACACACACACACACACACACACAGCCCCCTCCTCTACCCCATCCTCCTCCCCCCTTCAGTCAGTTCATCGTAAAAATTCACGAATCCCATTTTTTTTTGTTAATCAGTCACGTTCTGTAATAAATATAAATGAAAGTAAAAATAACATCAATATATCCCACGGTGGAACTGATTTCGTGATAACAAGCTTTTTTAGTTAATTATTCCTCACCTATGATTACCTGATATATATATATATATATATATATATATATTTATATATATATATATATATATAGAGAGAGAGAGAGAGAGAGAGAAACCTCATTTAAACAGCTCCTACCTTCCTTACTCGATCCAAAAAATGATTTCGAGACCACAGACAGATAGAGAAACCTTTAATCTACAACTAGAGACTAAGAGACCGCGTTGGAGAACCCCAGAAGTAGAGATCGAAGCGGAAACGTAACAACTTTGCGAAAGCTTCCGTTCATATTGACAACTCAGAAACCACACCTGTTAAAACCGTGATTCTTCTGTTATTAGCGCACAGAGAACGTTTTCGAGACCACAGATAGATAGAGGAACCTTTACTCTACAAACAAAGATCAAGAGGCCGTCTTAGGAACCTTCAGCATTAGACACCAAAGCGAGAACACCGACGTATAAGTTCTCTGAAAAAGTCTACGGGAACGACCTGTCACATTTGAGGTACTCCTTGGACGTCCGCTTCCAATTCCCTATTTCTCGTATTTCCAGCCCTTATGAAAGCCGGAAATACGCACCGAGCGATAGGAAGTAGTTTATAACGTGGAAATACGCTATATCATTGATGTTACAAGGCCGAAATAGCGTAATATTCGCTAAAAACGATTAAAGTCTCAAGGAAAATGGCAGTTTTAAGGTAGACTGAGGAAGATTTGTTTGAAACGTTATAGCTGTTCCCCTGATAGGTTAGGGCTGAAATATTGTGCCAGTAACATTAAGAATAACTTATTAAGAACCACCGAGACCACAGACACAGAGAAACCTTTAATCTTCAGGTAGCGACCAAGAGGCGTACAAGAAAACTTTGGAGTCAGAGAACGGAGCGGTAACGTAACAGCTCTGCAAAAATTCGCCACCAGAGCCCAGAAAGCACTCATTAAAACCATCATACCTCTGTTATTAGCGCGCGGAGAGCGGTTTCGAAGCCACAGGTAGATAGAAAACCTTTAATCTACATCTTGAGACCGAGAGCACGACTAAAAACAAACAGATTTAGAGAACGAAGCAAAAACGTATCACCTTTTCAAATTTTTCGCCGATATTGAAAACCTAGAAACCACTCAATAAAACCGTCCTATCTCTGCTGTTAGCACACAGAGAACGGTTTCGAGACCCCGGAATGGTAGAAAAACCTTTGATCTACAACTATAGGCCAAGAGACGCTGCATCGTTGACGTCACAAGGCTGAAATATCGTAATGTTCGTTCAAAACAGAACAAGTCTCAAAAGAGTATGGCAGTTTTAAGGTAGACTAAGGAGGATTTTTTGAAGGAAGTATTAACTGTTCCTCTAATGAGTCTAATAGATTAATGCTTTAAATATTGCGCCATTAATGTCAAGAATACCTGATATTTAGAACCATCGATACCACAGACAGACAGAGAAACCTTTAATCTTCCAGTAGAGAACACGAGACCGCCTCAGAGAACCTTGGAATCAGTGAACAATGCGAAAACGTAACAGCTTTGAAAAAAAAATCCGCACGTGAACCCAGAAACCACTCATTGAAACCGTGATGTCTCTGTTATTAGCGCCCTGACAACGGTTTACAGACCACAGAGAGATAGAGGAACCTTTAATCTATAGCTAGAGAGAGAGAGAGAGAGAGAGAGAGAGAGAGGAAGAGGAAGAGGAGTAGGAGGAGAAGGAAAGGGAGAGAGAAAACACACAAGTACCTCCAATCATAACACTTTCAATCACTAACAAACACTTAGAGATAGTTACATCATCGCTTCCAAATCTTTAAAATGGGTAGTAAGGCCTTGCAAGCACGGCCTTCCATACCACAGTGTGCGTCCCCCATCTCCCTGCGTTGTGCTGAATGATGCCCCGTGCCCCAGCCCTCCGCGGCGGCCGTGGGTGTGCCCAGTTCATCCATAACCGACGACTTCACACACCTCACTCCCACCCGGTTTCTTGGCCCCACCATTCATTATTAAGAAACTAAGACCACCATCATCATCCTGATAAAATTCTGCATCACACTCGCATAACTTTGTAAAAGTAATGTGTGTGTGTGTGTGTGTGTGTGTGTGTGTGTGTGTGTGTGTGTGTGTGTGTGTGTGTGTGTGTCTCTGTGTGTGTGTGTGTGTGTGTGTGTGTGTGTGTGTGTGTGTTAAAAAAATAATGTTATGATATACAACTAAAGATAAATATGCCGTGTGTTATCTTAAGCGAGGAAAAATCTCGAGATCAGACAAAATTGTTTACCATGATGATACTTTGCTCCTGAAGTATCGATCGAGGGAATGCAATGCGATGCAAATTATTGCGGAACTAAGTGTTGGTACTGAAGAAGATTGGTACTTGTTAACCTTTTTTTGGCACACAAGATGAACCTCACAGATGTAATAAGGCCGCGATCCCACCGAGGCAGCATGTTGGCAACATTTGTATAGTACATCGTCGCCTTAGCCAAGTGTGTTTCAACCTTCCAAGGGTTCAGTCATTTCAACACAAGGCTAGGCAGCATTAGGAGTTTTCAGTAGTGTCACCGAGAAGTCAAACGATAGCATACAACACAGCGTTTCTACTGAAAACGAATTACAGCCCGGCTGCCAGACGACAATCGCCACCGTCCGGGAATAGCTCGTGTACATCACTCTTCAGACCCAAGTACTCAGAGTGCACACACTGTCGGAAGTAGGAAGATGCAGGAATTCGACGATTTGTTTCTAGAGGATGACTACAGATATCCTGTGCTTAATCCTTTGTACATGCCTCTCATGCAGCGGCAGACGATTTCTCCGTGGCGAGAGTTATGTTCACAGCTCGCATGTATGAGTTCTGAGCCAAATCGAATTTTCTCCTTGTTTTAGCTTGATGTCAACTATAATATTGCAAAAATGTATATTTCCTCGTCCGCACATGATGATTATATTAAGAGATGATGCAGGAAGCAGCAACATACGAAAAAACAGCTCTGCTCCGGGATTGAAGTCACAGCCACGAAAGAGTCAGACAACGCTGCCTAGCGGTCAAAAAGATGCAAAATATCATCAAAAAACGCCGCATCTTCGCTTCTTACTCTGCCTTTTGTCATTATGATGTTTTTTTAATGTCAAATGACAAGAAAATAAATATTTCCTTATACAACTCCACTTTTCTGGGTCTTAACTGTTAAACGTTTCTTGTGGTTTATATCTCGTCTGCCGCCCGTGGAAGTTGAGAGATAACGGGGCTAAAGAAGGGGACTGGTCTGGCGCATCCCCTCCATCTTAACGACGCCTGGACACAATCCTTCACAATAAGTTTTAACGGGGCTAAAGAGGCGATTGGTCTGGCGCATCCCCTCCATCTTAACGACGCCTGGACACAATCCTTCACAATAAGTATTAACGGGCCTAAAGAGAGGATTGGCCTGGCACATCCCTTCCATCTTAACGACGCCTGTCCACATTCCTTCACAATAAGTATTAACGGGCCTAAAGAGAGGATTGGTCAGGCGCATCCCCTCCATCTTAACGACGCCTGGCCACATTCCTTCACAATAAGTATTATCAAGATTTTTTGACCAGTGTTATGACGTCAGGTCGGGCTAGGATAGGTCTAGGCTATTTTTTTCATTACCTTTAGGCCGATCCTAGTTTTTTAGGCCTATATACAGTATAGGATTGCAGCTTGTATTCTACCCCATACCATAATATGACTTTACCAAGAGCTTGGTGTCACTCCTACAGGTCAGGAGCAATGTGACCATATGGATAGATTCGTGTGAAGAATCTTCACAAAATTATCAGCTATGTCTGTTGCTTCATATTTCAAGCCTCATAAAAAAGAAAAAAAAAGAAAAAACAAGACTGGTAGAGATGGATCAGGACCAAGTGAAATCAAAAGTCCTTCAGATTTAAGGGAGGCTGATCGTGAACCAGTACAGCCTAAGTTTGCTTCTTTTAATCCAAAGCAGTATGGTAACAATAAGAGAGACTTCTCAGCATCCTGGTAAATGGACGCGCATGGCAGGTGTTCAGTAAAAAAGGGCAACATTTTGTTCCCCTAACAAGGCATTTTTAAAGAATTCTAAAGACTGTACATTTACTAAAGGGTTACTCAGGCTGGTGCCATGCGTTAGCCAAACATACAAGGTTTCAAAACACGAAATGAAAATCCTCGAACTCGCATAGAAGCCATGGCAGAAAAATGCGCATAAGGAGGGGAACAACCAGAGTATCCAGTACAATGGTAAACGAAATGCAGTTGGAAGAAATCAGTTGTAAAAACAGGTACTATCAGTGAATGAGTACCAGTTGTTCTGCGTGAATGAGCTACCAATGCGTGGACAGGGTGTAAGTGGAGCAAGGGACTCTGAACAAGTGGTGGAGTCAAGGTGAGCCATCTGGTCTTTTATGAAGAAAGAAGAAGACACCTACCGAACGGGCGCAGCCACCCCGGTGAGGTATATATGGGAGGTGAGAAGGAGCTGAAGCCCTCCAAAGACCCTTCCCATGTCCTCACTAGCTGCTTCCTCATTGGTTCCACCAACACGAGGCGCAAAGCCACTCCAGTGAGGTATATATGGGAGGTGAGAAGGGGAACAAATATCAGAATATTCATGTCCTCATAGCCGTTTCCCCATGTCTCTAACACCGGAGAGTAGTTCAGCATGCTCTCTAAAGACAGATTGTCTATCACTACATTCATCCCTATTGTCTCGCACCGGAGTAGTTCCAGCATTCCTAAATGGCGCACATGCAAGCCTCAGGTCCCGCCTGGAGACCACAAATTCCCCAGGAGGACTCCCCTTTCACAACTGCCGACCCGAGAGGTGTCTGATATCCTCTCTTTTTCCACACAACAACACATACAACAAGCGTGTCTTGATAACTCCCCTTTCCTTTTCTCATTCTCTGCAACATTCGCGGTCTTCCTAATTTTCATTCTGTGGAACCTCATCTCCTCCTCCTTAAAACCTCCAGGTTTCTCTTCCTTACCAGAAACACAGGTTTGCACGACAGCAATCTCTACTCTGTTCCCTCCTACTATTTCTATCCTAAATTTCAATCCAAAGCTGGCTGTTGCGCCTACGTGCGCAACGACATCACTTGCTCTCGTGCCCACGACCTTGACTCTTCTGAATTTTCCACCATCTATATATATATATATATATATATATATATATATATATATATATATATATATATATATATATATATATATATATATATATATATATATATATATATATATATTTAGATAGATATATATATATATAGATAGATAGATATATAGATATATAGATATATATATATATATATATATATATATATATATATATATATATATATATATATATATATATATATATATATATATATATATATATATATATATATATATATATATATATATATATATATATATATATATATATATATATATATATATATATATATATATATATATATATATATATATATATATATATATATATATATATATATATATATATATATATATATATATATATATATATATATATATGGTATCAAAAGAAAGTAAATTAAATGTATTACTCATGAATGGGAAGAAACAGGGTTGACTACTAAATAAAAAATTAAAAAAATAATATGTATAGTAAGGCGCTTAATATAGGTTGATTTATATAGTGAAAGGATTATATAAAAATAGTAAATTTTCATATAGATATCTTAAAATGATTTTAACATAAGACAGTCAACATATTGAAGTGTTCATATATGAATTCTTATGCAGATATATAATTTTTTTGTGGTGTCAGGAAGGTTTTCGTCGCGGAGCGTGAAATGAGTCAGCTCGGCGAATTTTTGTCGCACCTTCTGGTCAAGCTCGAGCAAAAACTACTTAGGCTAGGAAGGCGTGCTTGGTGGCAAATGAAAGCTTTATTAATACAGATTAAACAAATGTTAAAAAGTTAAAAGCAAAAAAGTAGGACTTGTCCAAATCGTGGCAAAAGGGCCGAAAACAGGCTATTTTGTGACGGCTCGACGACAAATTGAGAATCGAGCTATCAAAAACTCCTTTGAGCTCGTCAAACTACAGTGTCAAGAGTGGATACATTTTAAATTACAGCTTTCTAGAGGCAATAGCAAAGTTCTCAAAAGGGTTTACGTTTCGAACTCTAGCGACGAAACTACTGGGAGTAGGAAAATGCTATGCATCATATTAAAATGCAGATTGGTAGGGTTAAATGATTTGTTAAATAAGGTTTTTGAAATTCTAAAAAGAATTGTGGGTTTCAAGGTTGGAGACTCCAAAATAGTTTTTTTTTCAGTCGTTTATTATTCTATTTTTTTACCATTCCGAATCGTTTTCTGAGCCCGTCGCTTATTAAAGAATATAGCCCTTTCATTTCGCCGTCGATTGATACCAAAAACATTTATGTAACCCCAGAAATAAGGGAGTTATGGCGATTCGGGCCAAGGAGATTGATTTTCCAAAATTCACGGCTTATTGACAGGGCTGGGGCAAGTTTCCGGTCCATAGTGTAGGGTTTACTGGTTCAGCCAATTAGCAGGGAGTGATGACGTACATACAATTACAGGGACTAATGATGACGGTGATGAGGCTAATCGTGAAGGTGAAACTAATGATCATGTTTTTTTTTCTTCTTGTTACTGATATTTTAAGGACTATCTGCTATCTAAGACAGATCCTATTTCTTTCCACACCACACTACATACGCGCTACACACATACACCAGTTACCTTTTTTTTTTCAAAATTAGAAATGGCGACTCCAAGTAATGCCTCGGAATCCTCGTTTGGTGTGTGTGTGTGTGTGGGGGGGGGGGGGGGGGAACACAAATGCCCCCAGAGTGGACTCCACTTTCGGCCATCGTCCCAAGAGGTGTCTTGATACCTCTTCGAACTTTCTTTTCATTAATTTCTGCAACATTCGCGGTCTACGTCCTAGTTTTCATTCTGTGGAGCACCACCTCTCCTTCTCTAAATCTCACTTTCTCTTCCTCACCGAAACACAGGTTTCTGAGGCTACTGACAGCAATCTCTACTCTGTTCCCTCCTACTATCTCATTCCTAAATTTCAATCCAAAGCTGGATGTTGCGTCTGCGTACGCAACGACATCACTTGCTCTCATGCCCACAACCTTGACTCTTCAGAGTTTCCCACCATCTGGCTAAGACTTCATTGTCATTCTATTACTAAATACATCTGTGCTGTGTATCTCTCACCTAACTCTACTAACTATATAAAATTCTTTGACTAACTGAGCTCTAAAGAGGAGCACATCTTGACCCACTCTCCTTTCGCTGAAATCTATATCTTAGGAGATTTCATTGTTCACCACCAGCGTTGGCTTTCATCCTTTTCACTGACCAGCCTGGTGAACAAGCCTACAACTTTGCTATCCTCAATGATCTATAGCAGTTGGTTCATTACACTACACGTATTCCCGACAGTCTTAGAGACAGGTCCAACAGACTAAACCTCTTCCTTACCTCTAACCCTTCTGCTTACTCTGTCAAGCTGTTCTCTCCGTTGGGCTCCTCCGATCACAATCTTATTTCTGTATCCTGTCCTATCGCTCCTGTACAACCTCTGGACCCTGCGAAGAGGCGATGCTTCTGGCATTTTGCTTCAGCTCGGTGGGACGACCTGAGGATGTACTTTTCCGATTTCCCGTGGAATGACTACTGCTTCCAGGACAGAGATCCCTCTGTGTGTGCCCAGCGCATCACAGAGGTGATTGTCTCTGGAATGGAGGCACACTTTCCACGTACTTTCTCTACTCCGCAATCAAATATAGAGAGGCAGCACACAAAAGGTACTAGTGCCTTCGCACAATCATGAGCTTTACATTTCTGCCCGGAATCATGCCAAATCTATTCTTCGATCTACCAAAAGCTCTTTCCTCCATAGTAAATGTCAAAACATTGCTTTTTCTAATTCTCCTAGAGACTTCTGTCACCTAGCCAAAAATATCTCCTCCAATTTCACTTCTTCATCTTTCCCTCCTCTCCTTAATCCTGACGACAGCACCGCCGTCCCATTTATCTCTAAGGTTGAACTCTTCGCTCAGATTTTCTGTAAAAACTCCACACTGGACGATTCTGGGCGTATTCTTCCTACTCATCACCCCTCTGACTCCTTTATGCCTGTTATTAAGATTCTTAAGACTGATATTTTCTATGCCCTCTCTGGCCTTAACCCTCAGAAGGCTTATGGACCTGATGGAGGGCCTCCTGTTGTACTTAGAAACTGTGCTTCCGTACTGACACCCTGTCTGGTCAAACTCTATCGGCTCTGCCTGTCAATATCTACTTTTCCTTCCTGCTGGAAGTACGCCTTCGTACAGCCTGTGCCTAAGAAGGGTGACAGTTCCAATCCCTCAAACTTCCGCCCTATAGCTTTTTTTTCCTGTCTATCTAAAGCTTTTGAATCAATCCTTAACCGGAAGTTTCCTAAGCATTTATCCACTTCTGTTCTTCTTTCTGATCGCCAGTATGGGTTCTGCAAGGGGCGTTCTACTGGTGAGCTTCTTGCTTTCCCAAATGACTCTTGGTCATCTTCTCCTAGCCGTTTCGGTGAAACTCTTGTTGTTGCGCTAGACATATCAAAAGCTTTTAATAGGGTCTGGCGCAAATCTTTGCTTTACAAATCCTCCTTCTAAGGTTACTATCTTTTTCTCTGAACCTTTATCTTTTATCTCCAGTTTCCTCTCTGACCGATTTATCACTGCTGTAGTAGACGGTCACTGTTCTTCCTCTAAACATATCAGTAGTGGTGTCCCACAGGGCTCTGTTCTATCTCCCACTCTTTTTCTATTGTTCATTGATGATCTTCTTTCCAAAACGAACTGTCCTATCCATTTTTACGCCTATGACTTTACTCTGCATTATTCAACTTCTTTTGATAGAAGGCCATAAAACAGGAACTATACGATTCCAAGCTGGAGGACGCAGAACGCTTAACCTCAGACCTTACTATCATATCCGATTGGGGCAAGAACCTGATGTCCTTAAACTCCTCAAAAACTCATTTTCTTCCTACTCGACACAACCTTCCACACTCCTATCCCCTTTTCTTCGACAACACTCAGCTGTCACCTTCTCCTACACTAAACATCTTCGGTGTATCCTTAACTCAAAATCTCAGCTGGAAACTCCATATCTCCTCTCTCACTAAAACAGCTTCCTCGAGGTTGGGTGTTCTGTATCGTCTCCGTCAGTTCTTCTCCCCCGCACAGATGCTGCACATATACAGGGGCCTTGTCTGCCCTCGCATGGAATATGCATCTCACGTGTGGGGGGGCTCCACTCACACAGCTCTCCTTGACAGAATGGGGTCTAAGGCTTTTCGTGTCATCAGCTCTCCTGCTCTTATTGATAGTCTTCTACCACTTAAATTCCGCCGCCATGCTGCCTCTCTTTCTATCTTCTATCGATATTTTTACGCTGACTGCTCTTCTGAGCTTGCTAACTGCATGCCTCCTCCCCAACCGCGGATCCGCCGCACACTACTTTCTACTCAAGCTCATCCCTTTACTGTCCAAATCCCTTACGCACGAGTTATCCAACATCTTCGCTCTTTCATCTCTTACACTGGTAAACTCTGGAACAGTCTTTCTTCGTCTGTATTTCCTCCTGCCTATGACTTGACCTCTTTCAAGAAAAGTGCATCAAGACACCTCTACACCCGAAATTGACTTCTCTTCTGGCCACTCTTTACTTTTGTCTGTTGTAGGGACAGCGTGTAGCAGGCTTTTTATCTACACTTTTTGTTGCCCTTGAGCTGGCTCCTTTGATGTAAAAGAAATATCTGCCAATAATGGTCGCAAGGCTTTAGCTGCACGTGGCCTCGGAACTCATCTCCGTCGCATTGGCCCTCCCTCTTTTTCCTTTATATTTCCTTCTTTCGTTTGCTCTTCTTCCTTAATCTTTTCTGCTTTTCCTCTTACGTTACCCCGTTTACAGGACCGTCGAATGAATACGAAAGTTTGTTAATGGCGATAAAAATTACGGAATGTGGAAATGGCGATAAAATATATATATAAAAATTTGGTAATGAAGACAAAAACGATTTGAAAAAGTAATACGCATGATGGTACAAACAGGAAAAATAATTAAATATTGTAATCGCGATAAAGACTTCAATATTGTACTGGCAAGTAACACAGACATGATGTTATAAAAATCATTATCAGTGCAAGAAAACAACACCAATGCAACACTGATAACAATGACAATAATAATAATAATAATAATAATAATAATAATAATAATAATAATAATAATAATAATAATAATAATAATAATAATAATAATAATAATAACAATGCCAATAATAATATTAATAATAATAATATTAATAGAAAGATAAAGAGTTGGAAAAAACAAAGTCAGTACGCCGGACAACGTAGCATTCAACCTTTGATCTCTTGCAACGAAAACGAATAGCTCCCACGATAACAGCCCCCCCCCCTCCCTGTGTGTCCCTTCACCCCCTTCCTCCCAACCTTCCATATCTCCCGATTTTCTCACCCGTTAATTCATTTTCCCATTCACCTCACCTCACCTCACACATTTCCACTAACCTCACCCATGTTACCCACTAACAAGTATCCACCTCCAAATCACTTCCATCCCACCCATTCTCCCGTCACCCGCTTCACAGTACCTATGTCGTCCGGTACTCACTCCTATATTACACCGTCACCCGTCTCTCCGCTGGGTGGCCGCGTGGCGAAGGGGTGGCGGTAAGGAGATGGAGGTGGTGGGAGGGGGAGACCAGTGGTAATGGGGGAGCAGGAGATGGTTGAGAGGTTAGGTGGACGTGGCGAAAGTGGAGAAAGAAATGGAAATGATGGAGGAGGTGGAGGGAGAGCTAGATGTGATGACTGGGGGGAATGGATGTGGTTGGGGAGCTGGAAGAAGGGATGGAGGGAGAGATGGGTGTTGTAGTTGGGGGGTGGTGGAGGAGGTGGGTTAAGAGATGGCGATGATGGACGGGTCGTGTCCGGCGATTGGAACGGACGTGAATGTTTCTAAAGTTTCGTTGTCTTCACTGTTTGTTTTGTTTAGTTTAGTTTTCCTGTATTCCTTTTACATGTGTGCTGATTCTGTTTCTTATGACCATCAACCAATGAACTACACACACACACACACACACACACACACACACACACACACACACACACACACACACACACACTTCAACACTTACGTACACGACGCGGTGACATGAAGACGCACAACTCACCTTCCTGAAAACAAGAGAAAAAAAAACATCAATGAAGAATATTTAGATGTAGAACTTTCTGAATAACTAATGTCATCACGCTGATTCTACTTTACTCGAGTTGTCGACAAAGTGCCACGTTGAAATTTTGCATATTTATGGAAGTTTTGGTTCCAGGTAAGGAAAAAAAAAGACAAAAACGAACCGAAAATCAAACAATCAAGCAAATACACAAAGCTTGACAAGTATATACACAAAACAAATAAAACTATAAATAAAAGTTAAAAGCGAAACCCCACAAATAAACAGCAAACATGCAAACGCACAAACATTAAAACAAAACAAAAAAAATACAAAAACTTTACCACGACAATGTACACAAAAAACAAATAGAATCACAGACGAGCAAAGGCACGCACGTCCCCCTCATGCCACACAAACACAGAAACACCCTACACACCATCTAGAGCACACACACACACACACACACACACACACACACACACACACACACACACACACATGTAAAAGAAAAACACGAGAGCGCACATAAACTCGTCCCAGCCGCAACATATTCAGGCAAAGTCTAAAAACAAAACATTCACTCCCGCAGACTTATTAACAGAACAAGTCAGGGCAAGCCGGACAGAGCAAGCACGAGTCACACACGATGATAACACCGACACTCAGCGCTGCACGGTGGTAAATAAAACACGGAACTGAGCGAACGTTGCGGACTAAAAAGGAAATGATACGAAAGTTAGAAAAAAAGCTATATCGACCTTAGGTGTGAGGAAAAAGTAATTAAAGCGTGATGTCTGCCTGTATTATGCTCTCCAGGTGACCGAGGCCGTGCAGGTAAAAAAAAAAAAAAAAATGTAAAAAAGGCGTTTAATGTAAAAAGTAGTTTGTGCTTATAAGAAAAAAAATAAAGAACATACACAATGGATATAGAATGAAAGAACTAAATACGTAAAATATATAAACAGTGTAATCTCAGGCAAGAATTAAGCAAAGGAAATAGTGTTAAAAACTGCAGATTAATTTAAATGAACTCGTATTATTCCTGTAAGCAGATTAAAGACAAGAGGGAAACAAGAATAAGACAAATAAATTAACTCTTCTCTTTACCCGGAAAAAGAATAAAAAAGCCTTTAAATATATACGCTAGAGAGAGAGAGAGAGAGAGAGAGAGAGAGAGAGAGAGAGAGAGAGAGAGAGAGAGAGAGAGAGAGAGACAAAACACACACTTACATACAGGAAAAGACTTACACGTACAGACAGACAGACAGAAACAAAAATATAACGCACACAAAAAAAACCTTCATCTTCATCATTAATCCTAACCGCGAGAAAAAAAATTGCAGGTAAAAAAAAATCTTCCGGCGGAGACTTAAGTTGACATATTACCAGATCCCGGCCCCGACGCTCCCAGGAACCAATTTAGTGCTCACTTGTGCTTGGTGCAGCCTCTGTCCTCCAGGTGACGGGGGTGGAGGGAGGGAGAGGGAAGTGGGAGAGAAGAGGATGGGAGAAAAGTACGAAAAACGCGGTATAAAAGGGAGGGTAGGAAAAGGGAACATGTGGGTAAGGATAGGGAAGGTGGGATGGTGAGAAGGTAGTTATGGAAGAGGAGGAGAAAAGGGGGAGGGGAGGAACGTATAAGGAATGGGTTATAAAAGGAATGAGAGGAGACCATTTATGTAGATAGAGGAAAGGGGGAAGGCATAGAGATGTGGAAAGGAAAGAAAAGGAAGTGAAGGGAAGCGGAGAGAAACGATGGGAAGTGAAGGGAATGGAAGGGAAGAAAAGTGAAGTGAAGGGAAGAGAAGGGGAAGGGAAGGGAAGGGAAGGGAAAGGGAAGGGGAAGGGAAGGAACTGGAAGGGAAGGGAAGGAAGGAAGGGGAAGGAAGGAAGGGAAGGAAGGAAGGTAGAAAAGTGAAGGGAAGGGAAGAGAAGGGAAGGGGAAGGGAAGAGAAGTGAAGGGAAGGGAGGAGAAGGAAAGGGGCAGGGAAGAAGTGAAGGAAGGAAGAGAAGGAAGGGAAGGGAAGTGAAGGAAGGGAAGAAGAAGGAAGGAAGAGAAGGAAGTGAAGGAAGAGAGAAGTGAAGGGAAGAGAAGGAAGGGAAGGAAGTGAAGGAAGGAAGTGAAGGGAAGGAAGGGAAGGGGAAGGGAAGAGAAGGAAGGAAGGAAGAGAAGGAAGGAAGAGAGAAGGAAGGGAAGAGAAGGAAGGAAGAGAAGGAAGAAGGGAAGGAAGAGAACGGAAGGAGGGGAAGAGAAGGAAGGGAAAAGAAGGAAGGAAGGGAAGGTAGAAAAGGAAGGAAGGGAAGAGAAGGAATGGGAAGGAAGTGGAAGGGAAGAGAAGGAAGAGAAGGAAGGAAAGGAAGGAGGGAAGAGAAGGAAGGGAAGGAAGAGAAGGAAATGGAAGGGAAGAGAAGTGAAGGAAGGAAGAGAAGGAAGGGAAGGAAGAGAATGGAAGGAAGGAAGGGAAGGAAGGAAGGGAAGGAAGGAAGGAAGGAAGGAAGGAAGGGAAGGAAGAGAAGAAGGAAGGAAGAGAAGGAAGGAAGGAAGATAAGAGAAGGAAAGGAAGGAAGAGAAGGAAGGAAGAGAAGTGAAGGAAGAGAAGAGAAGGGAAGGAAGGAAGGAGGAGAAGTGAAGGAAGGGAAGAGAAGGAAGGGAAGGAAGAAAGGGAAGGAAGAGAAGGAAGGAAGGGAAGAGAAGGGGAAGGAAGGGAAGAGAAGGAAGGATAAGAGAAGGAAGGAAGGGAAGAGAAGGGAAGGGGAAGGAAGAGAAGGGGAAGGAAGGGAAGGAAGAGAAGGAAGGGAAGGAAGGAGAAGGGAAGGGGAAGGAAGAGAAGGAAGGAAGGGAAGAAAAGGAAGAGAAGGAAGGAAGGGGAAGGAAGGAAGAGAAGGAAGGGAAGGGAAGAGAAGGAAGGGGGAAGGAAGAGGAGGAAATGGAAGGGGAAGAGAAGGGAAGAGAAGAAGGGAAGGGAAGAAAAGGGAAGGAAGGAAGGGAGGGAAGGAAGGAAGGAAGGGAAGGAAGGGAAGGAAGGAAAGGAAGAGAAGGGGAAGGGGAAGGAAGGGAAGGAAGGGGAGGAAGGTAGGGAAGGAAGAGAAGGGAAGTGCAGGGAAGGAAGAGAAGTGAAGGGAAGTGAAGAGAAGAGAAGGGGAAGGAAGAAGGAAAGGAAGGAGAAGGAAGGGAAGGAAGGGAAGGGAGGAAGGAAGGGAAGGAGGAGAAGGGAAGAGAAGGAAGGAAGGGGAAGGGAAGAGAAGGGAAGGGAAGAGAAGGGAAGAGAAGGGAAGGAAGGGGAAGGAAGAGAAGGAAGAGAAGGGAAGGGGAAGGATGAGAAGGGAAGGAAGTGAAGTGAAGGAAGAGAAGTGAAGGAAGGAAAGAGAAGGGAAGGGAAGGGAAGGGAAGGGAAGTGAAGTGAAGGGAATAGAAGTGAAGGGAAGGAAAGAGAAGGGAAGGGAAGGGAAGGGAAGGGAAGGGAAGTGAAGTGAAGGGAAGAGAAGTGAAGGGAAGGAAAGAGAAGGGAAGGGAAGGGAAGGGAAGGGAAGTGAAGGGAAGGGATGAGAAGGGAAGGGGCCAGGCAGGTAGGAGTGGGGAAGGGGGTTGGAGGACAAGGGAAGCTCACCTGGTGTAATTAGTAGCAACATTAGTCTTAAGAAAAGGGAGATTGCCTGCATGCGTGATGAATGAATGGGAGGATTGTACCGGGGGGGGGAGGGGTTAGGGAGAGAGAGACAGAGGAAGAGAATGTGTGTTTATCTTAGATGTGGAAGAGGATAAGGATAAGGGAGAGAAAGAGGGAGAAGGAAGAAGAGGAAAGGAGGACGATTGAGAGGTTATCGAGAGGTCATGCTGAAGGAAGAAACAGAGGGAGACGGAAGAAGAGAGAGGAAGGGTATGTAACGAGAAGACGAGGGGAAGGGAGAGGAGGGAGAAGGAACAAAGGGAAGAAGGAAGGGAAAGGATAAAGAGAGAGGGTTCTGTTGAAGGGGGAGTTGGAGAGACAGAGGAAGAGGGGAAGGAAGAGAGAGAGAGAGAGAGAGAGAGAGAGAGAGAGAGAGAGAGAGAGAGAGAGAGAGAGAGAGAGAGAGAGAGAGAGAGAGAGAGAGATTTACATAGAATATCAGACCACACAGACCCCATGGTTTTGTGGCGTCAGGAAGGTTTTTCGTCGCGGCGCGTGAAACGAGTCAGATTCGGCGAATTTTCGTCGCGACTTGTGGTCAAACTTTAGCAAAAACTACTGAAGCTAGTAAGGCGTGCTTGGTGGCAAATGAAAGCTCTAATAATATAGATTAAGAATCAGAATCAAAACTAGGACGCGTCCAAATCGCGGCAAAAGGGCCGAAAAACAGGTTATTTTGTGACGGCTCGACGACAAACTTGGAATCGAGCTATCAAAACATCCTTCGTACTGGTCAAACTACATTGAGGGGCTACATGACAAAGTACATCCTTCTAGAGGCAACAGCAATGCCACACTGGACAAAAACGCCAAAGTGTCTGGAGATCGTCAAAATTGCTCTCAAAAGGGTTTACGTTTCGAACTCTAGCGACAAAACTACTTGGAGTAGGGAAATGTTATGCATCATATTGGAAAGCACATTGTTAGGGCTAAAGTATTTGTTAAATAAGATTTTTGAAATTCTCAAAAAATGAGTGGGGTGAAGGTTGGGAACTCAAAAATAGCTTTTTCAGAGCCGTTTTTGCGAATTTATTCAATTTTTTACCCTTTCGAGTCGGTTTTTTATCATGGTTGTTTATTAAATAAAATAGCCCTTTCATTTTGCCGTCGATTCATACCAAAAATATTTCTGTAGCCCCAGATTTAAGGGAGCTATGGCGATTCGCACCAAAGCGGTTGATTTTCCAAAATTCGCGGCTTAATGACAAGGCCGCTGCAAAATCAAGAGTCCGCCGTCCAGTACTTGAGATGTCATGGCCGAAAGTATTCGTAAGCCTAACACACACACACACACACACACCTCTCCTCGCTTCCCACTTTCATTCAACGCTGGTTAATTATAAGTGCAAAGAAAACGGATGGTAGGAAATGATACCTCTCTCTCTCTCTCTCTCTCTCTCTCTCTCTCTCTCTCTCTCTCTCTCTCTCTCTCTCTCTCTTTTCTCGTCCCTTTACCAGACACGTCAGTCCTCGTCGACGGACCGACTTGGTCTGCTAGATTTTGATTGCCTATAGAGTCGGTCTGTCGGCACCCTGCTACGGGCCGCCTCGTGCAGGGGGGAGCGGTCTTTACCAAGGGCCCGTTCCCATAGTGTTACTAGGGGTAAATATTTAACCTTTCCTACCTTCCTTCCTTTTCTCTCATTCCTTCAGCCCCCCTCCCCCCCTCTCTCTCTCTCTCTCTCTCTCTCTCTCTCTCTCCACACAGTGCCACTGAGATTAATGAAAGTAGAAATAGTTATAAGGGAATTTTATAGATTAGTAACAAGTTAAAGGTAGATGGTTTGTTAGAAAACGACATTAGGCTATAGAGAAGATAAAGATGAAAATAGCATTGACAAGAAAAAAAGGGAGGAAAAGGAAGAAAAATAAGTGGACGAATAACAATATCAACAGTTTCTTGCCCCCACCCTGCCCCCGAACACACACCGTAATGGAACCTCGACTCACCCCACCAAAAAATCACCCACGACAACGGAAACAATAAAAAGAACGAGACAGGTAAAAATAAAAAAAAATCCATCCTCAGCCAGTCACTCTCGGCACTTAGCGACACGCGAGCCGCACTAATTGAGCTGAAGTGGCCGAGCAGGAGCGAAGGAAGTCGAGAAAATGGCAATAATTAAAATATAAGCCCCTAAGTCACACACACACACACACACACACACACACACAGTTACTCTTTCAAACCCATTACAGAATTAGACTTTACACACACACACACACACACACACACACACACACACACACACACAGACACACACAGTTTCCCCAACATAATTACTCGTTCAAGGGTATTACAGAGCGCCTAAGCCATTATTTCACTCATGCCATTTATACATACTTAACTGGACATAATAACACACACACACACACACACACACACACACACACACACACACACACACACTTAGAACACTCGCCACACCTTTCGCTATCCTTGTTATCTAATATAAATGGTGAACGATGAGTGATGGCGAGGATTTCCAACGATTACTTAAGAAAACTAAATCTCTTAATACGCACATAAACTACGGGAGGAAATGTCACAGAGAAGCTTAACACATTCACCATACCTTCCTATACCACTTTGAATGACGGCAAATACCGACGGACAAGTTATGGTGAGGATGTTGAACGATTAAGACAAGAGAAATGCAACGCTCCTACGGACATAAACCAAGGGAGCCAATGAGACAGGAGGGAAGCTGTGAACCCATCTTCCTCCACCTTCGTAAGGCGTGATGGCTGACCAACAGTGAGTAAAAATGGAGATGTTCATGGAGATAGGCAAATTACACAGCTACCATAGGAGAAAGTGACACATAGATGGGCTCAAAATATTCACCATACCTTCACCTATAGTCCTGACGGGCCGTGGAGGGTGATCGGTGACGGATGACGCGGATGACGAGCGATAAAGTTCACGACACTACACACGACACAACACCCGCGGGAGAGACACCGCCGCCATGCTCTCAATACGATCCGCCTCCCCCTACTTCCTCCCCTTGTCTGGTCAAGAGCCGGTCAAGTGAAGGTCTTTAGTCAGTCGAATAGAAAAGCAGTGATAGTTTTAGCCAAGTATAAGATTAGATTCCAGATAACAAAGCTCGCGCCTCCTTACTTATGCCTAACAGGTGTTCATGGGTATTGTTAAGTTACGATGTGAAGCTGATGAACCATAGTTTCTCTTAGTCTGTCCCCTTTGGGTTTGATTACTCTTAGTCAAGGCTTCAAAGGGTTGGCACGCAGCTCGACTCGCCTCAGTGCTGCCCTCTGGCGGTGCTGACGGGAACCGAACCCCCGCCCATCTGCTGGCTGAAATGTTGCCACTCGAAGGTGCCGCTTGTATTTATAGCGAGGAGTGACGGCCGCTGTTACGGGCCGGATTTATACATATTGGAATACTAAAGCTTGAGGGTAATGCATGCTCCCGTGGGGAAGGCTTAGGTCACCGATGCTGCCGTTGTGTGTGTGTGTGTGTGTGTGTGTTCCCTTCATCTCATCTCCCCCTCAGAGCACAATTCAGCTCTTCCTCATCCCCCTCCACGTCAACCCACACGTCCACGCCCTTCCCACACACACAAGGCCTCCACACCCACACACTGCTACCCACCAACGCATCCCCCTAACACTACCACCCCCACACCCACACGCCTCCACTACACACCCACACAGCTCAAGTGTACATATCCATCCGTCACAGCCCGCCAAATATGACAGTAGAATCTACTTACCGAAGAAGGGAGAACGTCGGGGCGGCACTCCACGTCAGCCGGGCAGCCCGTCAGTCCGTCAGGCGGCCAGACACGCTTGTTGCCAGCCACCTCACAGGCCCTGCAAGACAGACGTGTGGCGTTAAGTACCTCTCTCAGCTGATTACGAGCAACATCCCCGGGCACTTGTCACTCCGGCTCCCCGCTTTTTTAACCCTTCGCCTCTCCAAACTGCGTCCTTCAAATACTTCTGATTCTCGCCCTCCTGCCACGTCTCCTTTTCCCCTGCAGCTGCCACCCCCGAGTGTCCAGGGGCGGCAGCAGCCTGGCAATTGGCTGAAGCATCGCCTGTTATCAGCAAACAAGACGCGACGCCCCACGGGCGCCCCTCCCCGCCCGCAGCCAACACAACTTTTCATACCTGGACACAACTTCGCGCCACCTGATCGACGTGCGCCACAGATCTATCCACTACTGCGTCTGATAACTTGGGGAAGAAGACACTGTGCGAGGAGGAGGGGAAGGAGGAGGAAGAGGAGGGAGATGGGGAGGAAGATGAGGAGGAAGATGAGGAGGAAGAGAAAGAGGACGACGAGGAGGAAGAGAAGAAAGAGGACGAGAACATTAAGTAAGTTGATTGATAATTCAACAGAAACAGGAGAGAGAGAGAGAGAGAGAGAGAGAGAGAGAGAGAGAGAGAGAGAGAGAGAGAGAGAGAGAGAGAGAGAGAGAGAGAGAGAGAGAGAGAGAGAGAGAGAGAGAGAGAGAGAGAGAGAGAGAGAGAGAGAGAGAGAGATGCAGCAGGTGTTGGTGGTAGTGATGGTGGTGGTTATGGTATTTTTGTCCTTTTGTTGTTGGTGGTGGTAGTGGTGATGGTGGTGGTGACGTTGGTGTTGTTGTTGGTGGTGTTGTTGTTGGTGTTGTTGTTGGTGGTGGTGTTGGTGGTCATCAGATAAGGTAGGCGGTGGCCGAACTGGTAGCGTACTGGGCCCACATTCACCGCGTGATGGACGACGCGGGTTCGAATCCCCACGCTACCACTCGGATTTTTCAGTCACCGCCGAGTGGCTTAAAACTACCTACATGCTGTCCTGAAGACCACCCATTAACCCGGACTCTAGAGGAAGCCGTCCAAGCGAATCAAGAACGAGTTCCGGGGGGCAGCATGAGCCAATGCAAGATGGCGCCACTATAAACACTCGCCTGCGCCAGAACGGGCTGGGCCGACCATCAGGCCCCACCTGGAAGAGGCCTTGGGCCGACCATCAGGCCCCACCTGGAAGAGGCCTTGGGCCGACCATCAGGCCCCACCGGGAAGATGCCTACCGGCGCAATAGGCAACAACGTAAAAAAAAAAAAAAAAAAAAAAAAAAAAAGACATTACTTAGTATATCTCCGCATCGGTCCTGGCTGAGGAGGAGGAGGAGGAGGAATACAAAGGAAAAGCAAACAGCAACAGACCTCTTGGTCCTAACACGGCTGTTTGTTGTTGCTACCATCTACTCTAATCTACGAGTCAGAGACACAGGACAGCAAAGGCGAAGGCTCCTCCCCTCCCACAAGTCCCTCCAGCCGAGGCTGGCACGGAAAGGAAGAATACCATGTACTATAGAAAAACTACAATACAATTTTATATGGATAGAAAGAAGATCATTCACGACGACTAGGCTAACACTACTTTCTGTTAGACCGGAGCAAAATAGCAGATGTTCGGGTTAGCTTCTAAATATTTGTCTAGTCGTTTTTTGAACGTGCAAATACTTTCGCTTTCGACGACGTTTTGAGGCAGACCATTCCATACATTGATGACGCGGTTGAAGGAGAAGTGCTTTGATTCATTTGAGTTGAAACGCTTCCTCGTTATTTAGTATCCATTGTTTCTTGTTCCGTTTGCTTGACTTAAATAATCATGAACAATAACGTGGTCGAAACCCTTGAAAATTTTAAACACTTCTATAAGGTCACCTCTTAGCCTGCGCTGTGATAAGCTGAATAAGTTCAGCTCCTTAAGTCTGTCTTCGTACGGTTTGTTTCGCAGTCTAGGGATCATTTTAGTAGCTCGACGCTGCACCCTCTCGAGTTTATCAATATCCTTTCTGTAATAGGGAGACCAAAACTGAACGCAATACTCAAGATGTGGGCGAACTAACGAATTGTACAGTGTCAATATTACTTTTTCTGATTTGTGTTCAAATGTACGACCAATAAATCCGATCAGTTTGTTGGCAGTTTTTACTACTTCTGTGCAATGTTGACTCGGTTTAAGATCGTTCGAAATTATTACTCCAAGATCTTTTTCTTTGCTGGCTTCAGAAAGTCGCACTCCGTTAATTTGATAATGAATACGATCGTTGTTGATTCCGATATGCATAACCTTGCACTTTTCAATATTGAAATTCATTTGCCATGTTCGTGCCCAACTACTTAAACGTTCGAGATCAGCTTGGAAGTGTTCTTTATCCGTTGTCGTAGTGACTCTGCTGGCTATTTTTGTGTCGTCGGCAAATTTCGATATTTTACACGATGGCCCCTCGTTACTGTCATTTACGTAGAATAAAAACAGAACAGGTCCCAACACCGACCCCTATGGAACACCGCTTTTGACATCTCGCCAGTCAGATGATATACCATTCATAAAAACTCTCTGCTTACAGTCGGTAAGCCAGTTTGTGAGTCCCTTATGAATATTACCAGTTATACCGTGAGCTTGCAATTTACTAAGGAGGCGAATGTGAGGGACTTTGTCAAATGTTTTCTGAAAGTCCAAATATATACTCTGTCGAAAGCCTTCGATAGAGTCTGGCACCAGTCTTTGCTTTCTAAACTGCCCTCTTTCGGATTCTATCCCTCTCTCTGTTCCGTTATCACCAGTTTCCTTTCCGGCCGTTCTATCTCTGTGGTGGTAGACGATCACTGGTCTTCCCTTAAACCTATCAACAGTGGCGTTCCACAGGGCTCTGTCCTATCACCCACTCTCTTCCTGTTATTCATCAATGATCTTCTTTCCATAACAAACTGTCCTGTCCACTCATACGCCGAAGACTCCACTCTGCATTATTCAACTTCTTTCAATAGAAGACCCTCTCAACAGGAAGTACACGACTCCAGACTGGAGGCTGCAGAACGCTTAACCTCAGACCTTGCTATCATTTCCGATTGGGGCAGAAGGAACCCTGTGTCCTTCAATGCCTCAAAAACTCAATTTCTCCACCTATCAACTCGACACAATCTTCCAAACACCTATCCCCTATTCTTCGACAACAATCAGCTGTCACCGTCTTCAACACTAAACATCCTCGGTCTATCCTTAACTCAAAATCTCAACTGGAAACTTCATATCTCCTCTCTCGCTAAATCAACTTCCTCGAGGTTGGGCGTTCTGTATCGTCTCCGCCAGTTCTTCTCTCCCGCGCAGTTGCTATCCATATACAGGGGCCTTGTCCGCCCTCGTATGAAGTATGCATCTCACGTGTGGGGGGGCTCCACCCACACAGCTCTTCTGGACAGAGTGGACTCTAAGGCTCTTCGTCTCATCAGCTCTCCTCCTCCTACTGATAGTCTTCTACCTCTTAAGTTCCGCCGCGATGTTGCCTCTCTTTCTATCTTCTATCGATATTTCCACCCTGCTCTTCTGAACTTGCTAACTGCATGCCTCCCCCCCTCCCGCGGCCCCGCTTCACACGACTTTCTACTCATGCTCATCCCTATACTGTCCAAACCCCTTATGCAAGAGTTAACCAGCATCTTCACTCTTTCATCCCTCACGCTGGTAAACTCTGGAACAATCTTCCTTCATCTGTATTTCCTCCTGCCTACGACTTAAACTCTTTCAAAAGGAGGGTATCAGGACACCTCTCCTCCCGAAATTGTCCTTTCTTTCGGCCACCTCTGGATTATTTTTTGGGAGCAGCGAATAGCGGGCTTGTTTTTATTATTGTTTCCTTTTTTGTGCCCTTGAGCTGTCTTCTTTGTTGTAAAAAAAAAAATTAATGTCTACTGATTGACTTTCATTGTATACATTAATGACGTAGTTAAAGAAATCGAGGAGGCTAGTCAAACAGGAACGTTTGTTTCGGAAACCATGTTGCGAATCCTTAATTAGTCTGTTATCTTCAAAATACTTTACCATTTTTCCGCGAATGATCGTCTTCAAACTTTTGCACACGATTGGCGTTAGACTGATCGTCGATAATTACCTGCCTTTGACTTGTCGCCTTTTTTTTTAAAGATAGGAGTTACGTCAGCGAGTTTCCATTCTAGTGGTACTTTTCCTGTATTTAGTGACTGAGAATATGCTCAAGAGGGGCTTGCTGATCTGATGTTTTGCCTCTTTAAAAATACGCGGGGATATTTTATTTGGGCCGGGCGTTTTGTCTACTCTAATATTATCGATAATTTGTACTATATCACTTTCTGCAATGTCGCTAATACTACTCAAGGATGTGTCATCAATATATCTAGAGGCTTCCGGTTGCCTATCGGATAAGATTTCTTCTGTAAAAAACGGAGGCAAAATAACCATTCAATATGTTAGCGATTTCTTTATCATCATTCGTGGATTCAACATTTACAGTTGCTATTGAGCCAATACTGGGGTGAGAACTTTCTTATATCATACGTGGGCAAAAAAAAAAAGGATTTGTTTTGGTGTCGCTTGCAATATGAAGCTCTAGGTTTCTTTTATTGAGACGTGTGATTCTTTTTTATTCTCGGCGTAATCTTTGGAAATCAATTTTGTCTGTTTTATTATTTTTGATCAAGTATTTGCGACGCGCTCGATTTTTATTCTCAATTTGGCGTTTGAGTTGATTGTTCCACCATTTAGGCCTCCAGTTGGCTGTTGGTCGTCTTTTACGGAATGGTACGCATAAATTCACGGCTCTACTTAAAGTTTCTGTGAATGTTTCCCAAGCTTTATTTATATCTGAGGCTGCACAAATTTTGCTCCAGTCTGCATTCGCCAGAAAATTTATTAGTTTGTCAAAATCGGCACGTCAGTAATAAGGTATTCTTTCTTCACTCGTTTTCATGTCCTCTTTGAAATTATCTTAAACGAAATCATTCGATGATCGCTGTCGCTGAATTCTGTACCAACATTGAGATCATTAACTTGGCTTTCTTTAGTTGTAAAACACCATCTCTCCTCCTCTAAACCTCATCTTCTCTTCCTTACCGAAACACAGGTTTCTGAGGCTACTGACAGCAACCTCTACTCTGTTCCCTCCTACCATCTCTATCCTAAATTTCAATCCAAAGCTGGATGTTGCGCCTACGTGGGCAACGACATCACTTGCTCTCGTGCCCACGACCTTGACTCTTCTGAGTTTTCTACCATCTGGCTAAGACTTCATTGTCATTCTATTACTAAATACATCTGTGATGTTTATCTCTCACCTAATTCTACTAACTATGTAAAATTCTTTGACTATTTGAATTCTAAAGTGGAGCACATCTTGACTCACTCTCCCTTCGCTGAAATCTCCATCTTGGGAGATTTCAATGTTCACCACCAGCTTTGGCTTTCATCCTCTTTCACTGACCAGCCTGGTGAACAAGCCTACAGCTTTGCTCTCCTCAATGACCTAGAGCAGTTGGTTCAGCACTCTACACGTATTTCCGACCGTCTTGGAGACCGGCCCAACATTCTAGACCTCTTCCTTACCTCTAATCCTTCTGCTTACTCTGTCAAACTGTTCTCTCCGTTGGGCTCCTCCGATCATAACCTTCTTTCTGTTTCCTGTCCTATCGCTCCTGTACACCCTCTGGACCCACCGAAGAGGCATTTTGCTTCATCTCGGTGGGACGACCTGAGAATGTACTTTTCCGATTTCCCGTGGAATGATTACTGCTTCCAGGAGAGAGACCCCTCTGTGTGTGCCCAGCGCATCTCAGAGGTGATTGGCTGTCTCTGGAATGGAGGCATACATTCCACGTACTTTCTCTACTCCTCATGCTAAAAAGCCTTGGTTTAATCACGCTTGTTCTCGCGCTATTAAAGATAGAGAGGCAGCTCACAAAAGGTTCCAGAGCCTTCGAACTCCCATTAACTTTGATCAATACATTTCAGCCCGGAATCGTGCCAAATCTATTCTCCGACTTACCAAAACTTCTTTTATAAATAGAAAATGTCAACACCTTGCTTCTTCTAATTCTTCTCGTGACTTCTGGCATCTAACCAAAAATATCTCCTCCAATTTCACTTCTTCCTCTTTCTCTCCTCTTCTTAACCCTGACGGCAGCACTGCCGTCTCATCTGTCTCTAAGGCTGAACTCTTCGCTCAAACTTTCTGTAAGAACTCAACCTTGGACGATTCTGGGCATATTCCTCCTACTCATCCCCGCTCTGACTCCTTAATGACTGTTATTAAGATTCTTCCTAATGATGTTTTCTATGCCCTCTCTAGCCTCAACTCTCAAAAAGCTTATGGACCTGATGGAGTGCCTCCTATTGTCCTTAAAAAACTGTTTCCGTGCTGACACCCAGCCTGGTCAAAGTCTTTCGCCTCTGCCTGTCAACATCTACCTTTCCTTCCTGCTGGAAGTATGCCTTTGTACAGCCTGTGCCTAAGAAGGGTGACCGTTTCAATCCCTCAAACTACCGCCCTATAGCTTTACTTTCCTGTCTATCTAAAGCTTTTGAATCAATCCTTAACCGGAAGATTCAAAAGCACCTTTCCACTTCTAACCTTCTATTTGATCGCCAGTATGGATTCCGCAAGGGGCGTTCTACTGGCGATCTTCTTGCTCTCTTAACTGACTCTTGGTCATCCTCTCTTAGCAGTTTCGGTGAAACTTTCTCTGTTGCGCTAGACATATCGAAAGCCTTCGATAGAGTCTGGCACCAGTCTTTGCTTTCTAAACTGCCCTCTTTCGGATTCTATCCCTCTCTCTGTTCCTTTATCTCCAGTTTCCTTTCCGGCCGTTCTATCTCTGCGGTGGTAGACGGTCACTGCTCTTCCCCTAAACCTATCAACAGTGGCGTTCTACAGGGCTCTGTCCTATCACCCACTCTCTTCCTGTTATTTATCAATGATCTTCTTTCCATAACAAACTGTCCTGTCCACTCGTACGCTGACGACTCCACTCTGCATTATTCAACTTCTTTCAATAGAAGACCATCACAACAGGAAGTACACGACTCCAGACTGGAGGCTGCAGAACGCTTAACCTCAGACCTTGCTATCATTTCCGATTGGGGCAGAAGGAACCTTGTGTCCTTCAATGCCTCAAAAACTCAATTTCTCCACCTATCAACTCCACACAATCCTCCAAACACCTATCCCCTATTCTTCGACAACACTCAGCTATCACCATCTTCAACACTAAACATCCTCGGTCTATCCTTAACTCAAAATCTCAACTGGAAACTTCACATCTCCTCTCTCGTTAAATCAGCTTCCTCGAGGTTGGGCGTTCTGTATCGTCTCCGCCAGTTCTTCTTCCCCGCGCAGTTGCTATCCATATACAGGGGCCTTGTCCGCCCTCGTATGGAGTATGCATCTCACGTGTGGGGGGGCTCCACTCACACAGCTCTTGTGGACAGAATGGAGTCTAATGCTCTTCGTCTCATCAGCTCTCCTCCTCCTACTGATAGTCTTCTACCTCTTAAATTCCGTCGCGATGATGCCTCTCTTTCTATCTTCTATCGATATTTCCACGCTGACTGCTCTTCTGAACTTGCTAACTGCATGCCTCCCCCCCTCCCGCGGCCCAACTGCACTCGACTTTCTACTCATGCTCATTCCTATACTGTCCAAACACCTTATGCAAGAGTTAACCAGCATCTTCACTCTTTCATCCCTCACGCTGGTAAACTCTGGAACAATCTTCCTTCATCTGTATTTCCTCCTGCCTACGACTTGAACTCTTTCAAGAGGAGGGTATCAGGACATCTCTCCTCCCGAAATTGACCTCTCTTTCGGGCACCTCTTTGGATTCTTTTTTGAGGAGTAGCGAGTAGCGGGCTTTTTTGTGTGTGCCCTTGAGCTGCCTCCTTTGTTGTAAAAAAAAAAAAAAGATCGAGGATGTTATTTTCGCGAGTTGGTTTATGCATATGCTGATAAAGCGCACTTTCTAATAAGTCACTGTATAGATTGTGACCTGAGTGTATATTTAACGTGTCTCCCCAACTCTTTACTGGTAAGTTAAAGGTTCCCATAATTACAGCTTCAAATTGATTGCATATGTTAGAAACTTGTTCGAACAGTTTTCTGTCTATTTGCATTGCTTGGTTTGGAGGTCTGTAAACAATGCCAATAACTAATTTACCTGAACGGTTTTTAATTTCTACGAAAACGGTGTCTATATTATTTATTCTTCCTACATTGATAACACGTAGATTTAAACCAGCTCGAATATATAAGACGACGCCACCACCAACTCTGTTTTCTCTGTCGCAAAAAAAAATTGAATAGCCGGGTAAGTTAATTCCGCAATAAAATCTCTGTTATTTGTATTCAACCATGACTCCGCGACGGCGATAATGTGGATGTTTTCCGTTGCAGCAAGTTCTTTCAGTTCTATGAATTTATTTCGAATGCTGCGGGCGTTTACGCAACACGCGTTTATATGGTCATGGTGGAATTGGTTAGTGGTCCTTTGATTGTTTACGTGGCGTTCTCTGTCGGGGCTCGCTGTTTTTTTTTTTTTTTCTCTCTTTCTCTTTGAAAAGTGACACCTGCTCACTAAGGAGTCTTCCAAGTCTAGCCGCCCCGACGGGATTTAGGTGCACACCATCGCGTTCGTACAAGTCATTTGCACCATAGATTTTATTCCAAAAGTTCACAAACTCGACATTTTCTTGAGCACATAATGACTTTAGTCGGTTGTTAGTGCTGAAGGCTTTACTGTATAAGGTGTTAGTTTCTCTCATCCGCGGGAGGATACCACTAGTGACCGGCGCCCACTCTGAGTTAAATCCGTCAATCATCACTCTTTGTTGTCTGTTGCTCAACCAATTCGCGATCCATTGGTTTACTTGACCGTCAATACCTATTTGCTTTAATTTATAAAGTATTTTATGATGTGGGACTTTATCAAACGCTTTCTGGAAATCAAGATAGACTACGTCCAATGATTTGGTTACGTCATAAACTGAGAAGAGTTCGTTATAAAAGGTCAATAGGTTTGATAGGCAGGATCTTTTGTTACGAAAGCCATGTTGTGAATCCCTAATTAATGAGTGGCTTTCGAGGTATCTCACAATTTTGTCTCTAACTATGCTCTCAAGTAGCTTACCTACAATTGAAGTTAGACTAATAGGTCGGTAGTTACCTGGTATTTTTTGTCTCCTTTCTTAAAAATCGGTGTCACGTTAGCCTTTTTCCAATCCGAAGGGACGATGCCTTGTCGCAAGAACATATTGAATACGGTAGTGAGGGAGGAGAGTATTTCACTCTTTGTTTCTTTAAGCAGTATAGGATATACTTTATCGGGTCCGGGACTTTTATTTGTTTTATGTGAATGGAGACCTTTAAGGACTTCATCGGTTGTTATTTCAAAATTAGGCAATGCATGCTCGAGATTTACAATAGTACTGGTGTTGGTGGTAGTGGGAGGAAGACTGTTAGTATTAAACTCCGAGGAAAAGTAATTGTTTAAGAGATTTGCAATGTGTTGGCTGTCAGTCACTAGTGCACCGTCGCTGTTTGTTAAAGGTCCAATTCCACTTCTGATCGCCTTTCTGTTGTTTATGTAACTGAAGAAAGATTTCGGATTATTTTTACAGTTGGCTGCAATAGTTCCTTCATATCTACGCTTTGTCTGACATACTAATCTTTTTACTCGTCACCTGGCATCATTATAAAGTCTAATATTTTCGGGCGTGCTTTGTTCTTTCTGTAACCTGTAAGACAATTTTCTCTCCTTAACCGAGCGTTTAATTTCGCTATTAAACCAAGGTGGGCTTTTATTAGTATTAATTCGCTTCTCACACAAAGGGACAAATATGTTCTGCTGAGTGAGTAAATGATCTTGGAGAGAGAGAGAGAGAGAGAGAGAGAGAGAGAGAGAGAGAGAGAGAGAGAGAGAGAGAGAGAGAGAGAGAGAGAGAGAGAGAGAGAGAGAGAGATTTACATAGATTTACATAGAAAATCAGACCACACAGACCCCATTGTCCAGACTAGGTGGTCTGTCCTTAAACCTAAGTGATTTTACATTAATCAGAAGGCTCCTAAACGTTGCATTTCTACTCTAGTTGATATTAAGTTGAAGGAAGTGACGGTCGAGCTTATTTTTGAAGGAGTCAATCGTGTTACACTGGACCACTGATGGTGGAAGCTTATTCCATTCTCGCACTACAACGTTGGTGAAGAAAAATTTGGTGCAGTCTGAATTTACTTGTCTACATTTGAGTTTTACGCCATTGTTCCTCGTGCGCAAAGTATCATCGATCATAAACAATGTTGATCTGTCTACATTCGTGAAACCATTAAGTATTTTAAAACATTCGATCAGTTTTCCTCGGAGGCGACGTTTCTCAAGAGAGAACATGTTAAGGGTAGAAAGTCTTTCTTCGTAGGATTTGTTGCGCAAGGAAGGGATCATTTTCGTTGAGAGAGAGAGAGAGAGAGAGAGAGAGAGAGAGAGAGAGAGAGAGAGAGAGAGAGAGAGAGAGAGAGAGAGAGAGAGAGAGAGAGAGAGAGAGAGAGAGACTTACAGCTAGGTCACTTAAGAACATAAGAATGCAGGAGTCTGCAAGAGGCCGGTAGGCCTGTACAAGGCAGCTCCTTTGACCCTAAGCTCCCGTGTATCTAACCCCACCTAATATCGCTGTCCATGAATTTATCTAGTCTATTTTTGAATGTGACAATTGTATTGGCACTCACCACATGACTGCTAAGCCTGTTCCACTCATCCACAACCCTGTTAGTAAACCAATTTTTGCCTATGTCCCTGTTGAATCTGAATTTATCCAGTTTAAAAACACATTACTTCGTGTCCTACCCGGTTCTCTTACCAACAAAACCTTATGAATATCCCCCTTATTAAAGCCCTTCATCCATTTATAAACCTCGATCATGTATCCACGCACCTTTCGCCTTTCTAGAGAATGCAAGTTTAACTGTTTGAGTCTTTCCTCGTATGGCAAGTTTCTCAACCCCTGAATCATCTTAGTCATCCTCCTCTGCACCGATTCTAACATTTTGATATCCATTCTATAGTAAGGTGACCAGAACTGAACTGCATAGTCAAGATGAGGTCTAAGTTTGAGGAAGACTTCGGCGCTTCTGTTGCTTACGCTCCTTGAAATAAATCCCAGTACCCTATTTGCTCGATTTCTAGCTTGGATGCATTGTGCCCTTGGACGGCGATCAGAGCTCACTAAGACCCCTAAATCCCTCTCGCACCCAGACCTGCTTATGAGAGTGTCATTTAAGCAATAGTTGTGAGAGGGGTTGTTCCTACCTACACTCAGAATACTGCACTTCCCTACATTGAACTCTATCTGCCATTTATCCGCCCAGTCATACAATCTGTTTAGTTCACCCGGGGGAATACTGGCGTCCTGATCCGACTCAATTACTCTACCGATCTTGGTATCATCTGCAAACTTACTGACATCACTACTAATTCCTGTCTCCAAGTGTTTGATATAAATAATAAACAAAAGTGGACCTAATACCGAACCTTGTGGGACCCCACTCGTAACACATCCCCAGTCAGATCTTTTACCACTGATTTGCACTCTTTGCTTTCTATTGCTAAGCCACGCCTTGACCCACTTCAAAACTTTACGCTCTACTCGTGAGCCTGTAATTTAAGCAACAGTCGTTGGTGAGGAACTTTGTCAAACACTTTACTAAAATCAAGATACTGTCACACGTCCTTCACGGAACAGAAGGATGAAGGAGCCGCGACAACACAGACGGCCTCCTGTCCTGCCCCGTGGCTCGTGTTCCCGGGCTAAGAACATAAGTATCATAAAAATGCGTGCTGCACATAACGTCAAGGGCACTTCTGTACAAGACATCAGGAGGCGTCCGTCCCAGAGAACACCAGCCCTCCTATGAAACAAAACAGTCACAGGTGGGGTTCAACATGCCCTCTGAACACCAGCTCCTATGAAACAAAACAGTCACAGGAGGGGTTCAACATGCCCTCTGAACACCAGCTCCTATGAAACAAAACAGTCACAGGTGGGGTTCAACATGCCCTCTGAACACCGCCAGTGACACGGAACCAAATCATTAAAGATAAGCAAAAGTACATCTAGACAACTCGACGCGTGCACCGCCTGCATGCGCCGACGTGACACCACCACAGGGAGCCGAGCCATGACACCGTCCTCTGCCGCCGCCGGAGGGAGAGGCAACGCAGCCGCTCTGTACCGTTATTAGTACCCAAAGGGGCTGTGACAGCGCGGCCTGTATAACCATTATTAGTACTAAAGGTGGCTGTGATAGGTTAGTAAAGCGGTCTATACGTTGATGAGCACCCGCAGACCTTCTTCTTCTAGTTCTTCGTCAGTTTTATCAGCCCGTCGTTATACGGGGTCGATCAAGAAAAGCAGACTAACCGTTTATGACTGGGAACGATTATTCACCACTAGCGTGGCGGCGCCAGACGTTCGTTCCGAGGAGGACCTGTAATTAAGTCGCTTCCCGGACGCCTGTGCCGCTTCTCATCCGCCTCTTCCTCCTCACACGCACGACAAAGCCAGCAACTCGCCGGACCTCCTCGCTAAGTAGAAAGGCGAAGGACTCCAAGCAAAAGAGACGCTGGCTAAAACTCGTGCACAAAGTATGATGTTTTTTGAGGTGAGGTTTTACCGATACACTCATTTAGAAGGTGCAGCTGGGACCATACTGTGCTCGTCTCCGTCCAGTTGAACACTACTTCCCCTGTGACGGAAGGGTTACCTTCAGCTACAATTTGAATCAAGGACTTCTTGGGTGTGACAGTTAATTTATATACTATACTTTATAACATGGCTTTTTAAATGATGGAGTACTAACTTGTGAATTTCCAGGAACAAAAGTGCATCGAAATTTTCCCAAGAAGTGGAATTTTGTGTGGCTAACCATACTTAATGTTTCGCCTTCTAACTGCAATGGAGGTTCTTTACTGATCTGTTCTGAAAAAGCATACAAGTAGATTCAGAGACGTTGAGTTTTAATTTATTAGATTTTATCCACTGAGGGATTAGATTCAGTTCCGTTATAGCGCTTTCATGTAGGGAATTAATACTGTCTTTGTATATAAGACTAGTATCGTCTGCGTATATTATATAATGAAATTTAGAGCTAGTATTTATAATATCATTAATAGAGGAAAAGAATTGGTCCTAGAATTGATCCCTGTGGTACGCCTCTCGATATAAATTGTGAATAGGTGTTGTTACAGTTTGTGATCTGTTACAAAGATAACACTGAAGAAGGTGTAGCCTCTTAGCCCAACAATTTCTCTAACAAAATACTATGGCTGAGTGAATCAAATGCTTTGGACAGATCAATAAAAATCCCGACCACGTCCATCTTTTCCTCTAAAGACTTGTAGACATTGTTAACAAAGTGGAGTGCGGAAGTGTCTGTTGAACGATGTCTTCGAAAGCCGTGCTGGTACTTAGTTAAGAAATTATTTTTTCAAGATAGCTAAATAAGCGGCGAGCAATGATTCTTTCATATGTTTTGCTGAAAGCAGGTAGAATCGAAATTGACCTGTAGTTGTTGATGTCACTTCTGTTACCTGATTTAGAGATGGGAATAACTTTAGCCTTCTGCAAACGTTCTGGAAATATAGCAAGTTTTAGTGAAAGATTAATGATATAAGTTAGTGGCGTGGCCAATGCGTCACATGAATGTTTTTGGTGAAATCTCATCATGGCCTGGCGTATTGGATTTTAAGGTCTTTAAGTAATTTACTGCTTCCATGCTATTTGTTGCAGTAAAGTACATTGAAAAAACGGGAGATTGATTTAAATAGCTCACGTAATTATTCACAGAAGAATTTAATCCCACATTGCCTTAACTGATAAAATATTCATTGAAAGTCTCGGAGACACATGTAAAGATATTAAATGGTGGCTTTTGGTAGCTCTGGGGAGCTAAGAGTTTTATACTGGGATTTTGGGATTCCTTGACTGCTTTTAAGTTTATTTTTCAATACTCATTTTTTGCTAGTCTTAAGGATGTAAAAAAAAAAAAAATAGGGGAAGGATTGGTAATGGGACTGGTGGATAGGGGAAAGATTGGTAATGGAACTGGTGAATAGGGGAAGGGTTGGTAATGGGACTGGTGGACAGGGGAAGGGTTGGTAATGGAACTGATGGACAGGGGAAGGGTTGGTAATGGGACTGGTGGATAGGGGAAGGGTTGGTAATGGGACTGGTGGATAGGGGAAGGGTTGGTAATGGAACTGATGGACAGGGGAAGGGTTGGTAATGGAACTGGTGAATAGGGGAAGGGTTGGTAATGGGACTGATCGATAGGGGAAGGGTTGGTAATGGGACTGGTGGACAGGGGAAGGGTTGGTAATGGAACTGATGGATAGGGGAAGGGTTGGTAATGGGACTGGTGGATAGGGGAAGGGTTGGTAATGGAACTGATGGATAGGGGAAGGGTTGGTAATGGGACTGGTGGATAGGGGAAGGGTTGGTAATGGGACTGGTGGACAGGGGAAGGGTTGGTAATGGGACTGGTGGATACGGGAAGGATTGGTAATTTGACTGGTGGACAGGGGAAGGGTTGGTAATGGGACTGGTGGATAGGGGAAGGGTTGGTAATGGGACTGGTGGATAGGGGAAGGGTTGGTAATGGGACTGGTGGATAGGGGAAGGGTTGGTAATGGGACTGGTGGACAGGGGAAGGGTTGGTAATGGGACTGGTGGACAGGGGAAGGATTGGTAATGGGACTGGTGGATCGGGGAAGGATTGGCAATGGGACTGGTGGACAGGGGAAGGGTTGGTAATGGGACTGGTGGACAGGGGAAGGGTTGGTAATGGGACTGGTGGACAGGGGAAGGGTTGGTAATGGGACTGGTGGACAGGGGAAGGGTTGGTAATGGAACTGATGGATAGGGGAAGGGTTGGTAATGGGACTGGTGGATAGGGGAAGGGTTGGTAATGGGACTGGTGGATAGGGGAAGGGTTGGTAATGGAACTGATGGACAGGGGAAGGGTTGGTAATGGAACTGGTGGATAGGGGAAGGGTTGGTAATGGGACTGATCGATAGGGGAAGGGTTGGTAATGGGACTGGTGGATAGGGAAGGGTTGGTAATGGAACTGATGGATAGGGAAGGGTTGGTAATGGGACTGGTGGACAGGGAAGGGTTGGTAATGGAACTGATGGATAGGGAAGGGTTGGTAATGGGACTGGTGGATAGGGAAGGGTTGGTAATGGGACTGGTGGACAGGGAAGGGTTGGTAATGGGACTGGTGGATACGGGAAGGATTGGTAATTTGACTGGTGGACAGGAAGGGTTGGTAATGGGACTGGTGGATAGGGGAAGGGTTGGTAATGGGACTGGTGGATAGGGAAGGTTGGTAATGGGACTGGTGGATAGGGAAGGGTTGGTAATGGGACTGGTGGACAGGGAAGGGTTGGTAATGGGACTGGTGGACAGGGAAGGATTGGTAATGGGACTGGTGGATCGGGGAAGGATTGGCAATGGGACTGGTGGACAGGGGAAGGGTTGGTAATGGGACTGGTGGACAGGGAAGGGTTGGTAATGGGACTGGTGGACAGGGAAGGGTAATGGGACTGGTGGATAGGGGAAGGGTTGGTAATGGGACTGGTGGACAGGGGAAGGGTTGGTAATGGAACTGATGGACAGGGGAAGGGTTGGTAATGGAACTGGTGAATAGGGGAAGGGTTGGTAATGGGACTGATCGATAGGGGAAGGGTTGGTAATGGGACTGGTGGATAGGGGAAGGGTTGGTAATGGAACTGATGGATAGGGGAAGGGTTGGTAATGGGACTGGTGGACAGGGGAAGGGTTGGTAATGGAACTGATGGATAGGGGAAGGGTTGGTAATGGGACTGGTGGATAGGGGAAGGGTTGGTAATGGGACTGGTGGACAGGGGAAGGGTTGGTAATGGGACTGGTGGACAGGGGAAGGGTTGGTAATGGGACTGGTGGACAGGGGAAGGGTTGGTAATGGGACTGGTGGACAGGGGAAGGGTTGGTAATGGGACTGGTGGACAGGGGAAGGGTTGGTAATGGGAATTGAATCTGGAATTTATAGCAAGACCTTGAAAATCTCCTTCCAGCTGCCAAGAGGACGCAAGACGAAGAAGAGGAAGTCAGGGACCACCAGGAAATGCTATAGTCCTTCAGAAAAAGTGAAATTACTCGGGAATGAACAAAGATAGGAAGATGGTGATTGTGGCCCTAGAAAGCAGGAACATAGGCCTACCTAGCAATCGAAACACGTTAGAGAACAATGGAGGAAAAAGGGAGAAAACTGGAAGTAAATTGGAGGAAAATTTTCGGACACGCCGGGAAGTAGAGTACTTCCTAAAAATGAGAATAACTCCATAATGAATGACGATAGAAGGACGGAAATGGCGTCACTATAAACTACAAGAATAGGCCTATCTACAGACACAAAGCAAGTCAAGGAACAACGGAGGATAAGTGGATCAAAGTAAACTTAATTAAAAGAAGACTGGAGGCATACCAGACCTTCATAAAAGTTACTATATCTCGAGAACAGACACAGATAGCAGGATGTAGATTGTGCCGAGAGAAAGGAGATAGGTAGGCCTACGTATGGTCAGAAACTCGTACAGATGCAGGAAACGGAAAGCGGAGAAAAATGGAAAGAAAAAAGGAGACATCAGAGGAACAGAAAAAGACGGCCATAGCTCCGCCTTAAAAAGCACTATTATGCACAAACACCAAGAGGAACAGTACAAAACACTGACAGGGATACAATAGCGAAGGAAGGTTCTAAGAAAGGCCACAAACGAGTGAGAGAAATTCTGATTCAAAAGCTGCCATTCACGCCGTCAGGAAAATCATGCAACGATGCCAGATTGTCGTACACGGGTTCTCATATTTACCAATTTTCAACCTAAAAAACATCTTCCGGACCCAAATAACTACATTCACCTACATTTTTCTCTACAATCATTAATTCCTGATGTTTCTCGGCCATAGTTAAGCGTCAGGGGCCGGTAAAAGGGGTCCTTTGGGTACGATAATCTGGCATGGCGGACGCTGCTAATGCCTTCAACAACGTCAATAGGGAAACATCACAACATTCAGGACGCAAAATCTTTCTCAGTGCCCAACACGATAAACAAATAAATACACTTCCCTAAACTAACCCGTAAGCTGCGGGACTGAGATTCTGAGTGCGTCGCCTAGTGCGGCTATATCAGCGAGAGATTGACCTTCAATAAATGATATCTAAGTTACATAAACGTGTCATAAATATTACAATACACATATCTGTAGCTCGAAATGTGTTGTATCCTGCATATTTCTTAGATTTTTCTATCACAAAAATGTTTTTCTGGCAGTATCTGAAGCCGCGGCGGGGAGCGGGGTGGTGGGCGGGAGCTAGGGGGAGGCGACAGGGGGGATACACACAGCCGACTCGTTGCCATGGCGACGACCACGGGACAGTGTTGTCAACGCTGTAAGTACATCGAACTAATACAAAGAGATATAATGTCTCATAGGATGGCTAGGATACGTTTACAAAAAAGAGGGAGAGATTGTGAGGGGAACACCAGGCTGGGAAATGAGAGGAAGAAGAGGAAGATGTAGGCCAAATGAAACGTGGGTGCGTACAATGAAGCGAGAGGTTGGTGTGGAATGTTGGAGTGATTTAGAAGAACTAGCACAAGATAGATGGTGGTGGCGTGAATTCAGCGAAGCCCTATGCATACCCCTGGGTGCTGCAGGAATATATATATATATATATATATTTATATATATATCTATTTATATATATATATATATATATATATATATATATATATATATTTATATATATAATGTTTCTGTGTAAGTAATAGCTCTTTCCATTATTCAGAAACTAGTATTTTTCATTATATATATATATATATATATATATATATATATATATATATATATATATATATATATATATATATATATATATATATATATATAATATATTTACAAAATGTTTCCGTAAAAGTAATAATTCTTTCCATTATTCAGAAACGAATATTTCCTATTACAAATAAAGTAAATGCCATCGAAATACATGGAATAAACTACAGAAAAAAAAAATCAGGTGAGTACTAAGTACTGGATAAACAGGCCAACTAATAATGGCGATGTAATGGTTATGCGTAACCTTGCTCTAGATCCGACATGGTTATAAACATATAGCCTCCTATTATTTACAAGCTCTCTCTCTCTCTTGTTGAAAAATATATAAGTAAAACGAAAATATTTTCATTTGCATGGTTCAAAATAAATAAAAGTAAAGAAAATTCTAGATCCGTATAAGCCACAATAATATACATACTGCGTACATATATATTATAAACATAGCCTCCTATTATTTATATGTTTTATTTTTCCTCTCTCTCTCTCTCTCTCTCTCTCTCTCTCTCTCTCTCTCTCTCTCTCTCTCTCTCTCTCTCTCTCTCTCTCTCTCTCTCTCTCTCTCTCTCTCTCTCGGTTGAAAATAAATAAGTAAAACAAAAATATTCTCTTTTGCTTGGTTCAGAATAAATAAAATAATGAATATTCTAGTTCCGTATAGGCAACATCAGTACATATATTATCTACATATCTCGTACATGTTTTCAGTAGTTTTTCATTGTGTGCCATGCTGCAAAACATTCTGTTGGACACAGTGGCACATCACATTCTCTGCACAATGTCGTGACCCTTGTGCGTTTCTTGTCACCCCTTGATGTGTTGGCACAGACATGACAGTTGAGTTGTTTTTTCTTGTTAGTCCTTTCATTCAGATCTGTGTATCGGAGATGGTGGCGAGTGATGTAAGCAGATGCAAGCAAACGATCTGGCCTGTCAGGAGCACGGTGCCCACGGTGACCCTGTCGACTGTTGGTGACAGTGCCGAACTCCTCAAGTAACTGATATGCAACATTGTAGACAAATTCTCTGAATTTTAGTTTTCTGACAGTGGGGTCTGTGGTTCTTACCAGCCAAATGTTATATGCATTGAGCATAGTGACATCTACCATGTGGAGAAAGAACTTATGGTACCACTTGAATGATTTTCTCAAACACTCTACTCCACTGAGCTGACTGTCACACTTATCGATGAGTCGCATATTCTCAGTGTAGTCCACCACAATGTCTGGTTTCAAGATCGTCTTCTTTGTTTTGTAGTGGACTTTGTTTGTGGCCACAATTTCCCCTTTATGTACAGTAGAAAGCAGATGGACTGGTTTCCTGTCTGTCCACTTCATGGCTACGATTTTTCCCGACTTCTCTTTCTGATAACACTTTGGTTTGGACTTTGTTTTCTTTTTCTGATTACCTTCTTTGTTTGCATCGTCTTCATCATCACTCTCACTTGCATTTTCGTAATGTGAGACTGGGCCATCAAACTTTGGCATGAACTTTCTATTTACTTTTGCAGTACCACATGCTCCAGTAGCATGTTCATGTAGGAACTGCAATAGTGCTGGGCCTGTATACCAGTTATCTGTATACAATATGTGTCCTTTTCCTAGGTAGGGTGCCATCATTTTCTTTACTATTACCCCTGACTTGCCCAAAGGATCATTTCTACTAACATTAGGAATATCAACAACATTTGTCCCTGTGTACATTATCATATCAAGAATTATACCCGTTTCACAGTCGCATAGTACAAAACTTTCATGCCAAAACGATGACGTTTTGAGGGAATGTACTGTTTGAAAGCCAGCCTACCTTTGAATAATATGAGACTCTCATCAATGACTACTTTTTGAAAGGGGTAGAAAATTTACTGAAAGATCCCAGAATCATTTTGAATAAGTTTCTAATTTTCCAAATCATATCTTCTTTGTCTGGGTGGTTGTTGTCAGCGAAATGCAGGAATCTAGTTAGCAAGTGAAATCTGTCCCGAGACATAAACTTAGGAAATATAGGTGTTGGGATTAGTGGATAATTCTTCCAGTAGTCTGCAATATTATGTTTGCTTATGAGAGGCATTAGCAACATCAGAGCAAGGAAAACATATAACTCTTGTGGAGTTGTATCTATCCATTTGTGCACCCTGGAATGATCTTTGAAAGGAAACATGTTGGTGACATATTGATAGTACTTATTTGTCTCAGTAACAATGAGGTCAATAGTGGCATCATTGAAGAATGCACGAAAATAATCACATTCTCGTGCATTGTCGTCACAAGGCCACTCATCAGTCACCCCAGAGAAAGTGCTACTAAAAGGATGACGGTGAGGGACAAAATCACTGCCATCTGACCACACGAATGAGTGAGCCGTGTCTTGCTGAGATGTATCTCCACCCTGCTCGATATTATCATTCGCCTCACTGTTATCGGGTGCAATTGTGGTCTCCATTTCATCCTCACTTCCGTCAGGGCTTCCCACTCCACCACTGGCAGAGTCTCTTTCCCAGTCATCATCATCATCATCACATTCACTGCTGCCTTCCTCCTCATCAAATAACATGGGAAGAAATTTGCTAGGTGATAGTTTTTGTGTGTTTTTGTGTGGCTTAGCAGTGATGCTGCAGGCTTGACCAGATGTACTCGGATTGGCCAAAGCCCGGGAACAACTAGCCTTGGGCTGAGCGCTGGAGCTTTTTTGCGCCTTGGTGATGATCGGTGGGGACTTAGAAGTACTTGAGGTACTATTCCCAACCTTCTCTTTCTTCTCATCCCCATTTTCTTCCGTAAGGAAAAGAAGTTTCCTTTTACTAGCAGGCCGTGGTGAGGTGCGTGCGGCATCCATGGCTGCCGGCTGGCGGCATGCGAGTGAGGGAACGCGTCTGGCCACGCGCCGCTCCCACCCCTGACTCCGTCTGACAGCGTTACCAACGTCTTGAAAAGTAGCACTTGTTCACATAATCTTCTTCGCTTATTCTCTTCTAATAATGTTCTTTTATATGAAAACAACTTTTCTACTACTAAATTATAGCTTCCTCCTACCATAGATAAGACTCATATTCTAAAATTTATGAGAAGAGTGTAATCTCGACAATATGAAAGTAAATGATAGAGGCTCCATTGTTTCTCTTTATAAATATGAAAACAATTACCAAATATATATTAGAGTTATATAAATTATCATACCTGGGCACTTCCGCACCTCGGTCCGGACCTCCGCTCCTCCGCACCTGCGGACCGCCAAACGAGGTGCGGAAGCCCGGAAGTGCGGAACGTTTTCAAAAGTGCGGAAGTAACAGGTGCGGACAGGCGAAATTTTGGGTCCAGACTTCCTCACCTGAGATTTTCAAAGATAAAAAAACGAAGACGACAAACAGTCCGCGGCATTACTTTCGCGCGTTTTGGCGGGCTATGTGCTACCAGCTGATCACTGTGTCAATTTTCTTTTTCTTTTCAGAATCTTTTGACATTTAGTGATTCACTGCGATTGTTTAGTGTTTAGTGTTTACAAATAAACATGGACAGATACGTGAAAAGAGGTGATAGCGACAGGAGCAGGAGTGTGTCAGGGGATAGTAGCGTCAATAGCGTGAGCTACAGAACCAGCACGCCTGCACCGTCAGCCTCCAGAACCCCTACGCCGCTGGCGACGTCAGACATTTCCTTGTCTGACGTGGAGCTGGACCCCTTCCAGTGTAATGCCAGAATTTAATTAAGAATGGGAAAATGTAAATTAGGGAGGAATAAGCCGTTACCGCATAGAACATTCCAGACTCGCGCTTGAGAGGCCCACATTTGAAGGTAAATATATCTCTCTCTCTCTCTCTCTCTCTCTCTCTCTCTCTCTCTCTCTCTCTCTATATATATATATATATATATATATATATATATATATATATATATATATATATATATATGAAGCTTGATGTATTATTGCCTTGTACTATTTTGTTTTATTTTTGAGGTGCGGACTAGTTTTTTCAGGCGCGCTTTAATAGTTTTGCGTACAGTAGCGGAGGTGCGGAGGTCCGGTAGCGGACCGAGCGAAAAAAATTTAGGCGCGGAAGTACAGGTGCGGACTACCTGCGTCCGAAGTGCGGAGGAGCGGTAGCGGACTACCCCAAATCCAGTAACGCGCCCAGCTCTGTAAATTATTAAATCAAAGGTTATTTGAATACATAAAAATAATTTCAAAGTAATACAAATCACAGAAACTTTTTGGCGCCTGTTTGAAAAGCCCGCTTCCAGAAGGCTTACAGCAGCTTACCGCTCAGCCGCCCAGAAGGCGTACAGCAGTTTGCGGGCTAATGTGACGCAGATAGAATGATACAGTAATGAGGCAATAGATACAATGATAGCAGGGCATGAAAATATACGATAAATTAATTATGGAGGTACAACAATAGCCTGACATATTTTCCCTCATCATAAAATCTCTATAAAACAACTAAGAAAATAAATAAACGTCTAAAAACTAATGTCACGTAAATATAATGATAAAATAACAGCCATAACACCTTGAAAATAAAGAAATAACGAGGTACGACAATAGTACACTCCCTCATAACATAATATCCATAAAACAATAAAAATAAATAAATAAACGTCTAAAAACTAATGTCACGTAAATATAATGATAAAATAACAGCCATAACACCTTGAAAATGATAAATAACGAGGTACAACAATAGCCTATCATATTTTCCCTCATGACAAAATCTCTATAAAACAATAAAAATAAATAAATAAACATCTGAAAATTAGCGACACGTAAATAAAATGATAAAACAGTAGCCATAACACCATGAAAATAAATAATTAATGGAGTACGACAATTAGTAGTTATCGTACAATTCCCTCATGACAAAGTCTCAATAAAACAATAAACAGATAATCAAATGTCTAAAAACTAATGTCACGTAAATATAATGAGAAGATAATTGCCATAACACCATGAAAATAAATATAATCGATGGAGTACAGTAATAGCCGAGTCCTTCCCTTCGTGACAAAATATCTCAATGAAAAAGTAAAGACACTTCTAAAAACTAATACAATAATACAGTAATGAGGTAATAGATAAAATAATAGCCATAGAACCGTAAAAATAAGTCACAATGGATCCTATTAGGCTAACGTACGGATATTTCCTTATTAAAACGCTAGGCAAAGAAATCAACCTCTACAAATTAAACTCACGTAGATAAAACAACAAACTAACGAAGCAATACATAAAACAACCGCCATAACAACGTAAAATTAGGCAATTAATAAAAACCGCCAAACATCCCTCAAGGCAAGACTGTCCATAGGTGTTTCCCGCCCACCTGTTTGATACTTCAGTGTGCTTCGGTAAGTGAGGGAGGGAGGGTGTGTTATCGCTGCTTCGGGGACTAACTAAGCTTTCGGTAGGTCAGGTCAAGGGTCATGAGTCATCCGGAGTCAGGTTGGGGTCACTTAAGAGGTCAGGAGTTGAGTTAATCCCCACCTGGGATTTTTCAGTCAGCGCCGAGTGGCTTAAAACTACCCACATGCTGTCCTGAAGACCAGCCATCAACCCGGACTCTAGAGGAAGCCGTCCAAGTGAATCAAGAACGAGTTCCGGGGGGCAGCATGAGCCAAGAGAAGATGGCGCCACTATAAACACTTGCCTGCGCCATGACGGGCTGGGGCCGAACACCATCCAGGCCCCTCAAGAGAGCCTTCCGGCGCTATAGGCATAGACGTAAAAACAAAACAAACAAAAAAAACAAAAAAGAAGAGGTTAATTATGTACATCCAATCACAATTTATAAAGACTATTGAACTCGTGTGTCTATGGAGGGACGTTAACCGCTCCTGTCGGCGATAAACATTGAGTGTCTGCCCGCGACTCCAACCTCCGCCTGCCGGGTGAATCGAGAGGCGCTGTCCACTGCCCCATGTGTGTGTGTGTGTGTGTGTATGTGTGTGTGTGTGTATTTACCTATTTGTATTTTCCTATTTGTAGTGTACCGGGCCCGAGCTAAGCTCTAATAGTCCCGTCTCCATATCTACATTCATCCAGTCTTTCCTTTTCATTGTGAGTGTGTGTGTGTGTGTGTGTGTGTGTGTGTGTGTGTGTGTGTGTTAGCTGAGTTCACGTTGCTTTAAGTACGTGCCTTTTGACATTAATTTCATTTCATTTCCCTTTCCCGTCACTTCCTTCAACTTAATATTAACTAGAGTTGAAATGCAACGTTTTGGAGCCATCTGATTAATGTAGAATCACTTAGGTTTAAGGACAGACCACCTATATAGTCTGGAGCATGGGGTCTGTGTGGTCTGATTCTCTATGTAAATCTATGTAAGTCTTTCAGATCCGCTTTGAGTTCCGCACCCAGAACGGCTACTACATTGGCAACACTTTCCTGCCCAGTTTCATGCAGGTGATCATCTCGCTGGTAACACTGCACTTCGACCTGGCGGACTTCCAGGTGAGTGTGTGTGTGTGTGTGTGTGTGTGTGTGTGTGTGTGTGTGTGTGTGTGTGTGTTTCTGATCTCTCTCTCTCTCTCTCTCTCTGTGTCTGTCTGTCTGTCTGTCTTGAGGTATAGAAATGAAATAGTTGAAATAGCTATTACACCCGTTACTACTACTACTACTACTGCTACTACTACTACTACTACCACTACTACTACTACTACTACTACTGCTACTACTACTACTACTACTGCTACTACTACTACTACTACTGCTACTACTACTACCACTACAGGACCGCATCATGGTATCCCTGACGTCCCTCCTCGTACTGGCGACCTACTTCACGCAGACCAGCCAGACCATTCCCAAGACCTCCTACCTCAAGCTGATCGACGTGTGGTTCGTGGCTCTCATCGCGCTGGACTTCGGCGTCATCCTGTCCCTGGTCTACGTGGAGACGCTGCGGCTCAAGGAGAGGGAGAGGGAGGGCGTCGTCAAGGCCTTCAGAGTCTCCCCCGCTGGTGAAGTCGCCAGGATGGGTGGGAGGCGCTTCACGGCTTCATATTCTTGCTCCTCGCTGCGGCCCCTGGTCTCGTCCCGCCTTCCGTCCTGCCCTGCCGAGACGAATGTTTTCTTCATCAAGTTTTTTTCCATGACTATAGAGCTCATGCTGGTCTGCTTCGTGTCCACTTATATCTACGGGATGTACATGGATGACTAAGCGAAGAGAATGTGACACGACTTTGTACACCGACTCATCCCTATGCTGTCCAACTTCCTAATGCAAAAGTTATCTAGTGTCTTTAATCTTTCATCTCTTGTCTCCTTGAGGATATGACGACTTTGTACTCAGGCTCATCCCTATGCTGTCCAACTTCCTAATGCATAAGTTATCTAGTGTCTTAAATCTTTCATCTCCTGTCTCCTTGAATGCATATTGATGTATACGAAGAGGATATGACGACTTTGTACACCGACTCATCCCTATGCTGTCCAGCTTCCTAATGCATAAGTTATCTAGTGTCTTAAATCTTTCATCTCCTGTCTCCTTGAATGCAGATTGATGTATACGAAGAGGATATGACGACTTTGTACACCGGCTCATCCCTATGCTGTCCAACTTCCTAATGCAAAAGTTAACCAGTGTTTATACTCTTTCATCTGTCTCTTGCGAGGGGTGTGGAAAAGTTGGAAAGTTTCGTTTAGTCGGCGCAACATCTGTGGCCATATGCCGGAGAGAGACAGGAGGAGAAGGAATTATAGGAGAAGGGAACAGACCTCAGAAGACGGGACACAACCCCCGATTAATACCTGTACCCATTCACTGCTGGGTGGACAGGGGCGTAGGGTATCGGAAAAGCCGCCCAAATTCTTCCACTAAGCCCAGGAATCGAACCCGGGCTCTCTCGGTTGTGAGCCGAGTGTGCTAACCACTGCACCACGAAGCCCCCGAGAGGTGTGTGAATGACTAGGCGAAGAGGATAAGACTCGACTTTCTATTCAAGCTCATCCATATGGTATCGAACTTCGTAATGCAAAAGATAACTGGTGTCTTAACCTGGTAGCAGCGGGGATCATGTTTCTTAATGGTCCCTCTAAGCGAGAAAAGTAAGGAAAAATCATCACTCACACAAACCATTTCATTATATATATATATATATATATATATATATATATATATATATATATATATATATATATATATATATATATATATATATATATATATATATATCAAAGCATTTGTGATCATATTATGCATCATCTATTTTGGGGGGTTTATATCATAGCACAAATTTGGCCCGTCGCTGCTACGCGGTAAAGCCACAAATTTGGCCCGGCGCTGCTACACGGTAAAGCCACAAATTTGGCCCGTCGCTGCTACACGGTAAAGCCACAAATTTGGCCCGTTGTTGCTACACGGTAAAGCCACAAATTTGGCCCGTCGCTGCTACACGGTAAAGCCACAAATTTGGCCCGTCGTTGCTACACGGTAAAGCCACAAATTTGGCCCGTCGCTGCTACACGGTAAAGCCACAAATTTGGCCCGTCGCTGCTACACGGTTAACTTCATCTCGTGTCGCTAAACTCCGAACAGCCTCCCTTCGTCCGTGTTTCCTTCTGCCTGTGACTTGGGATCTTTCAAGAGAAGTGTACCAAGACCTCCCTAATCCAGTGACCAGTGTTTAGTAATCTTCTATATTTTGTGTGGTGGGGCAGCCGCTCTGAAGACTCGTTTTCTGCATTAGGAAGAAGTAGGTCAGCCTCCTTAACTGTGCAAACAAAAGATTACCTCGTTTAATACCTTAAGCACATTTATGAATAGTACATTTAAATGCTTTCTTTTGATAACAAATATGTATGTACATATGTATGTATGTATATATATGTATGCAAACATACATATACACATACATATTTGGTATCAAAAGAAAGCAATTAAATGTATTATTCATAAATGGGAAGAAATAGGGTTGGATACTAAATAAAATAAAAGATAACATGTATAATAAGGCTCAATATAGGTTAATTTGTATAGTGAAACGATTATAATAAAAAAGTAGCTTTTTATATAGATATCTTAAAATGGCCTTAATACAAGATAGTCAACATATTGAAGTGTTTATATATGAATTTTTATGCAGATATATTCATTTTTGTGGCGTCAGGAAGGTTTTTCGTCTCGGCGCGTGAAATGAGTCAGATTAGGCGAATGTTCGTCGCGACTTCTGGTCAAGCTCGAGCAAAAACTACTGAGGCTGGGAAGGCGTGCTTGGTGCCAAATGAAAGCTCTATTAATAAAAATTAATAATCAGAAAAGAAATTTGGAAAGCACTAGGTAAATAAAAAAGTTATAAGCAAAAAACTAGGACATGTCCAAATCGCGGCAAAAGGGCCGAAAAACAGGCTATTTTGTGACGGCTCGACGACAAACGTGGAATCGAGCTATCAAAACATCCTTCGAGCTGGTCACACTACATTGCCAAGAGAGGCGACATGCCAAAGTGCAGCCTTCTAGAGGCAATAGCAAGGCCACACTAGACAAAAACGGCAAAGTGTCTGGAGTTCGTCAAAATCGCTCTCAAAAGAGTTTACGTTTCGAGCTCTAGCGACGAAACTACAGGGAGTAAGGAATGTTATGCACCATACTGGAAAGCACACTGGTAGGGCTAAAGTATGTGTTAAATAAGTTTTTTGAAATTCTCAAAAAAATGACTGGGTTTCAAGGTTGGGAACTCAAAAATAGTTTTTTTCAGCGCCGTTTCTTGCGATTTTATTCGATTCTTTACCCTTTTGAGTCAGTTTTTGAGCCCGGTCGCTCATTAAAAAATATAGCCCTTTCATTTTGCCGTCGATTGATACCCAAAATATTTCTGTAGCCCCAGAAATAAGGGAGTTATGGCGGCTCGCACCAAAGCGGTTGATTTTCCAAAATTCGCGGCTTGATGACAAGGCCGCCGCAAAATCAAGAGTCCGCCGTCCAGTACTTGAGATGTCACTGAACTACTGTATTAGAAACACAATCTTCAGAGAGAGAGAGAGAGAGAATAATAATAATAATAATAATAATAATAATAATAATAACAATAATAATAATAATAATAATAATAATAATAATAATAATAATAATAATAATAATAATAATCATCTACACGGGTCGCCTTCCAGTGCCAATAAAGAGTGTGTAGTTATATGGCACAGACCAAATGCAAGAAAATAAGTCTAGCATTGTGGTCACGGCCCACAGTAACTCCGCAATAGCCACACCACCACCACCACCACCTCCACCACTTTTTTTTTTTTTTTTTTTTTACAGCTAAGGAGACAGCTCAAGGGCGCAAAGAAAAAAAAAGAAAAAAAGGCCCGCTACTCACTGCTCCCGAACAGAGGTTAAAGGAGTGTCCAAAATCAGAGGTTAATTTCGGGAGGAGAGGTGTCCTGATACCCTCCTCTTGAAAGAGTTCAAGTCGTAGGCAGGAGGAAATACAGATGAAGGAAGATTGTTCCAGAGTTTACCAGCGTGAGGGATGAAAGAGTGAAGATGCTGGTTAACTCTTGCATAAGGGGTTTGGACAGTATAGGGATGAGCATGAGTAGAAAGTCGAGTGCAGCGGGGCCGCGGGAGGGGGGGGAGGCATGCAGTTAGCAAGTTCAGAAGAGCAGTCAGCGTGGAAATATCGATAGAAGATAGAAAGAGAGGCAACATTGCGGCGGAATTTAAGAGGTAGAAGACTATCAGTATGAGGAGGAGAGCTGATGAGACGAAGAGCCTTAGCCTCCACTCTGTCCAGAAGAGCTGTGTGAGTGGAGCCCCCCACACATGAGATGCATACTCCATACGAGGGCGGACAAGGCCCCTGTATATGGACAGCAACTGTGCAGGGGAGAAGAACTGGCGGAGACGTAACAGAACGCCCAGCCTCGAGGAAGCTGATTTAGTAAAAGATGAGATATGAAGTTTCCAGTTAAGATTTTGTGTTAAGGATAGACCGAGGATGTTTAGTGTTGAGGAAGGTGATAGCTGGGTGTTGTCAAAGAATAGGGGATAGTTGTTTGGAAGATTGTGTCGAGTGGATAGGTGGAGAAACTGTGTTTTTGAGGCGTTGAAGGACACCAGGTTCTTCTTGCCCCAATCGGAAATAATAGTAAGGTCTGAGGCTAAGCGTTCTGCAGCCTCCAGCCTTGAGTCGTTAAGTTCCTGAAGGGTGGGTCTTCTATTAAAAGAAGTTGAATAATGCAGAGTGGAATCATCGGCGTAGGAATGGATAGGACAGTTCGTTTTGGAAAGAAGATCATCAATGAACAACAGAAAAGAGTGAGATAGGACAGAACTGTGGGACACCACTGTTGATAGATTTAGGGAAGAACAGTGACCGTCTACCACGGCAGAAATAGAACGGTCAGAAAGGAAACTGGAGATAAAGGTACAGAGAGAAGGATAGAAACCGTAGGAGGGTAGTTTAGAAAGCAAAGATTTGTGCCAGACCCTATCAAAAGCTTTTGATATGTCCAGCGCAATAGCAAAAGTTTCACCGAAACGGGTAAAAGAGGATGACCAAGAGTCAGTTAAGAAGGCTAGGAGATCACCAGTAGAACGCCCCTTGCGGAACATATACTGGCGATCAGATAGAAGGTCAGAAGTGGAAAGGTGCTTTTGAATCTTCCGGTTAAGGATTGATTCAAAAGCTTTAGATAGACAAGAAAGTAAAGCAATAGGACGGTAGTTTGAGGGATTGGAGCGGTCACCCTTCTTAGGTACAGGCTGTATGAAGGCATACTTCCAGCAAGAAGGAAAGGTAGATGTTGACAGGCAGAGGCGAAAGAGTTTGACCAGGCAGGGTGACAGCACGGAGGCACAGTTTTTAAGGACAATAGGAGGCACTCCATCAGGTCCATAAGCCTTCTGAGGATTGAGGCCAGAGAGGGCATAGAAAACATCATTTTGAAGAATCTTTATAACAGGCATAAAGGAGTCAGAGGGGGGATGAGTAGGAGGAATATGCTCAGAATCGTCCAGAGTGGAGTTTTTAGAAAAAGTTTGAGAGAAGAGTTCAGCCTTAGAGATAGATGAGACGGCAGTGTTGCCGTCTCATCCTCTCTACCACCACCAACACATCATCGTTTTAAAATCACCACCAACACCAATAATATCACTACCACCTACTGTCCATATCAGACCCTATGACTACTACTACTACTACTGCTTCTACTACTACTACTACTACTACTACTACTACTACTACTACTACTACTACTACTTCTGCTACTACCTTTTTTCGCAAATATCTTTCAAACGAAGACTCGGATCAGCATGGCGCTTTGGCATAGATTGTTTTTCTTTTTTTTTCAGTGGAACGCCAGCACTCGTCGAGCGAGCAACTCTCCTGGCCTTTGAGCCAGCTTATAGAGTGTTGAGCTGCTCGCTCGGCTCCGGCTACGGGTGCAAGATGCACCCGTGCCCCCCGACCAGCTGGGCAGGGCCTCATGGCCTGACGCCCAGCAACTCTGCCGGCATAGCCCATCATGCCAACGTGCATGTAAACATCAAACAACAACAACAACATCCGCTAATTTTTGACGCCATTGTGTACTCCTATTATGCGTTTCAGCAGAGGCGGTGCATACTTGATGACGCCTCGCTGCCCGTGCCTGTACATTTTAGTGAAGTTTACCTTAAACTTACTCCTACAGGTGCCGTAATCATCCACATTTGGCACCCAAGCCTATTTTTGCCAATTAGGTCGGGGTCTCAACCATCGTCTTCCAAAATACCCTCCTTGTCCGACGCTTTGTTAAAATGTTATATTCGAAAAACTGTGTGTCGACATGGCGCCTGCTGAAACCCGTATAGTAGTTTTGTGGTGACGACTCACAGTAACTCCACAACAGCCACGCCATCATCATCACCACACTACACCACACCACCACCACATAGAGAACACCACCTTCACTACCACCACCACCAACACATCATCGTTTAAAAATCACCACCACCACCACCACCGCCAATATCACTACCACCTACCGTCCATATCAGACCCTATGACTACTACTACTACTACTACTACTACTGCTTCTACTACTACTACTACTACTACTACTACTGCTTCTACTACTACTACTACTACTACTACTACTACTACTACTACTACATAAATGATACCTCCACCCATGTTTATTTTCCCGACACATAATCATGGAGGGCTCCATAGCTTGGAGGTCATTAGCCCCAACTCTGTTCGCTAATGACTGTAGCATCCAACCATATCACTAATACTACCTGACACTAAATCACCTATCATCTATTACGTCTAGATCCCCCTTTCCTTCCCTACTACTACTACTACTACTACTACTACTACTACTACTACTGTTCCTACTACTACTATTACTACTACTACTACTACTACTACTACTACTACTTTTTTTTTACTCCTACTACGACGGGCCTCCATCCATTAGAGTTGCGTTGTGAGCGGTATATTTTCTCATATCCTTTCACAAAGCAATTCATTGGCCCCACCCCGCCTACTACTACTACTTCTACTACTACTACTACTACTACTACTACTGCTTCTACTAATACTATTACTACTACTACTACTACTACTACTACTACTACTACTACTACTGCTTCTACTACTACTACTACTACTACTACTACTACTACTACTACTACTACTACTACTACTACTGCTTCTACTACTACTACTACTACTACTACTACTGCTACTACTACTACTACTACCGCTTTTCCAAATATCTTTCAAACGAGGACTCGGATCAGCATGGGACTTGGGCACAGATTGTTTCACACACTCCGCTAATTTTTGACGCTATTGTGCATTGCCAGACGCTGTTAATTATGGCGTTTACACCTGACTGTGATGGCAAAACCTGCGTGAGCCACTTACACGTTCGAACAGGTGAGGCGTGACGTGTTTGTGACGTGTATCCACCACCTACCTCCACCCTCTCTCTCTCTCTCTCTCTCTCTCTCTCTCTCTCTCTCTCTCTCTCTCTCTCTCTCTCTCTCTCTCTCTCTCTCTCTCTCTCTCTCTGAACCACCACCACCACCACCACCACCTCGACCGATCATCACTACTAGAACTAAAACAATCATCACAATCTCGACATTAGAATCACCACCATATCGACATTCACCACCACCACTACCACAAATCCACAACCCAACCCAAAAATCACCACCACCACCATCACCACTCACTCACCCTGTTCAACCACGCAATCAGTACCTCCGGGGGTCACAAGAAGGAGGAGTGGGAGAAGGAGGAGGAGGAAGAGAGCCAACCGTTCATCACACAACACAGCAATAGACTGAGTCTCCTCATCTCTGTGTTCTGGTTCCCCGTTTTCGCTCGGCTTCCTGACCCGTTTTCTTTTTTCCTTCCTCTCTTCACGGGGCAGACTCTCCTAGATCAGTACTCTCAGACGTGTTCACCCCTCACATCAACTATTTCCATTGGACGAAAATGAGATCAGTCAGGTCCTAATGACTGTGTTGGTAGGTTAATGGTACAGAAGAAGGGTCAGTCTACAACCAGGGTCATATAACTACCCCTGGAAATGCTCAGAACTCGCACGAAAGCCTTGTCAAATATGTGCTTCTTAGGTTCATGGTACAGAAGAAGGGTCAGTCTACCACCAGGGTCATACGACATATGTGTTTCTTAGGCTCATGGTACAGAAGAAGGGTCAATCTACCACCAGGGTCACACAACTACCCCTGGAAATGCTCAGAACTCGCACGAAAGCCTAGTAAAATATGTGTTTCTTAGGTTCATGGTACAGAAGAAGGGTCAGTCTACCACCAGGGTCATACGACATATGTGTTTCTTAGGCTCATGGTACAGAAGAAGGGTCAATCTACCACCAGGGTCACACAACTACCCCTGGAAATGCTCTGAACTCCTACGAAAGCCTTGTCAAATATGTGTTTCTTAGGTTCATGGTACAGAAGAAGGGTCAGACTACCACCAGGGTCACGCAACAATCACTGGAAATGCTCTGAACTCCTACGAAAGCCTAGTCAAATGTGTCTTAGGTTTATGGTACAGAAGAAGCGTCGAACTACCACCAGGGTCACACAACTACCCCTGGAAATGCTCAGAACTCCTACGAAAGCCTTGTCAAACATGTGTTTCTTAGGTTCGTGGTACAGAAAAAGGGTCAATCTACCACCAGGGTCATTAAACTACCACTGGAAATGCTCAGAACTCCTACGAAAGCCTTGTCAAATATGTGTTTCTTAGGTTCATGGTACAGAAGAAGGGTCAAACTACCACCAGGGTCACACAACTACCCCTGGAAATGCTCTGAACTCCTACGAAAGCCTTGTCAAATATGCGTTTCTTAGGTTCATGGTACAGAAGAAGGGTCAAACTACCACCAGGGTCATACAACTACCCCTGGAAATGCTCTGAACTCCTACGAAAGCCTTGTCAAACATGTGTTTCTTAGGTTCATGGTACAGAAGAAGGGTCAAACTACCACCAGGATCATTAAACTACCACTGGAAATGCTCAGAACTCATACGAAAGCCTTGTCAAATATGTATTTCTTAGGTTCATGGTACAGAAAAAGGGTCAAATTACCACCAGGGTCATTAAACTACCCCTGGAAATGCCCATAACTCCTAGGAAAACCTTGTCAAATAGGTGTTTCTTCAGGTTCATGGTACAGAAGGGTCAAACTACCACCAGGGTCATAAAACTACCCCTGGAAATGCTCAGAACTCCTACGAAACCATGTCAAATGTGTCTTAGGTTCATGGTACAGAAGAAGGGTCAAACTACCACCAGGGTCATACAACTACCCCTGGAAATGCTCTGAACTCCAACGAAAACATTTTCAAATGTGTTTCTCGTGGTTCACTGTACAAAAGAAGGGTCAAACTACCACCAGAGTCACTAAACTACCCCTGGCAATGCTCTGAACTCCCACGAAAGCCTTGTCAATTATGTGTTTCTTAGGTTCATGGTACAGAAGAAGGGCGAGTCTACCACCAGGGTCACACAACTACCCCTGGAAATGCTCATAATTCATACGAAAGCCTTGTCAAATATGTGTTTCTTAGGTTCATGGCACAGAGGAAGGGTCAGTCTACCACCAGGGTCATTAAACTACCCCTGGAAATGCTCATAACTCATACGAAAGCCTTGTCAAATATGCGTTTCTTAGGTTCATGGTACAGAAGAAGGGTCAATCTACAACCAGGGTCACACAACTACCCCTGGAAATGCACAGAACTCCTACGAAAGCCTTGTCAAATAGGCGTTTTTTAGGTTCACGGTACAGAAGAAGGGTCAAACTAATACCAGGGTCACACAACTACCCCTGGAAATACTCAGAACTCCTACGAAAGCCTTGACAAAGATGCGTTTCTTAGGTTCATGGTACAGAAGAAGGGTCAATCTACAACCAGGGTCACACAACTAACCCTGGAATTGCTCTGAACTCCTACGAAAGCCTTGTGAAATATGTGCTTCTTAGGTTCGTGGTACAGAAGAAGGGTCAATCTACCACCAGGGTCATGCAACTACCCCTGGAAATGCTCTGAACTCCTACGAAAGCCTTGTGAAATATGTGCTTCTTAGGTTCGTGGTACAGAAAAAGGGTCAATCTACCACCAGGGTCATGCAACTACCCCGGGAAATGCTCAGAACTCCTACGAAAGCTTTGTCAAATAGGCGTTTTTTAGGTTCACGGTACAGAAGAAGGGTCAAACTAATACCAGGGTCACACAACTACCCCTGGAAATGCTCTGAACTCCTACGAAAGCCTTGTGAAATATGTGCTTCTTAGGTTCGTGGTACAGAAGAAGGGTCAATCTACCACCAGGGTCATGCAACTACCCCTGGAAATGCTCAGAACTCTCACGAAAGCCTTGTCAAATATGTGTTTCTCAGGTTCGTGGTACAGAAGAAGGGTCAAACTACCACCAGGGTCATGCAACTACCCCTGGAAATGCTCTGAACTCCTAGGAAAGCCTTGTCAAATATGTGTTTCTTAGGTTCATGGTACAGAAGAAGAATCGAGCTACCACCAGGGTCACACAACTACCACTGGGACACCAAATAACACAATACCACGGCATGCTCACAAACGAATATGGAATGTAAAATTTGAGGCAGTGAATAATCATTTTTTGGGCAAAGTTAAATGATTTTTCTCTTTGATATATTGATTTTTGAGTCTAACATAAACAAAAATAACCCAGTCTTTTAATATTGGTCTAAGTATGAAATCTCTTCACCGAAGATATTTCATACACCGAAGTTTTTTCACACAACACCGGGCGCCCGGCCACGTGTAGGGAGGAGACAACGGGGTTTTTTTCTGAGAGGCGGAAAAAAGTAGCGATTATCGCTAGTTTGGTTACAAAAGTAACGAAGATACCGATATATATTTAAATAAGTAGCGGATGGCCGATAACCCGATTTTGTTATCAGCGATAAAGTATCGCGATAACTTATCGCGATAACGCCCAGCTATGCTACTACTACTACTACTACTGCTACCACTACTACCACTACTACTACTACTACTACTACTACTACTGCTACCACTACTACTACTACTACTACTACTACTACTACTGCTACTACTACTACTACTACTACGACTACGACTACTACGACTACGACTACCACTACTACTACTACTACTACTACTACTACTACTGCTACCACTACTACTACTACTACTACTACTACTACTGCGACAACGACTACGATTACTACTACCACTACTACTACTACTACTACTACTACTGCGACAACGACTACGATTACTACTACCACTACTACTACTACTACTACTACGGGCCACCATCTATTAGAGTTGCGTTGTGAGCGGTATACTCTTTCATATCCTTTCACAAACCAATTCATTGGTCCCACCCCGCCAATGACTGTGGCCGACAACCATTTTTATTTAGTATTACAAACCTTACTAAACATATTATTCTTAAGTTAACAGAGCTTGTGGATGATACGACTATCAACCATCTCGTCTCAAAGTCCAGGTCGGCAATGCGGGTGGTTTTGGGTGCAGGTGAACTGGTTCCTCTCAAGCAGACCAATGCTGACCTGCATCTCATCCAGGCGACCACACTGCTTCTTGGCTGCTGTTTCATATCCGCCAGTGTTTCGGCGAGTCTTGCGTAGAAGCTCTGCGCCCTTGGTCCCATCCCTCCTGCCGTCGTGAATACTACCGGGGTGAAGGAGCCCTGGTCCACATTCTGTATTCTTTCTTCATATGTTCTGTTCTTCTCTTGTTCGCTTCTTCTGTGGGCTGCATTAAGGGTCAGGTCTCTGTGGCAATGGGCCATGGGATCAAAGATCCTTATGTATCTACTACTTCTTCTACTACTACTACTACTACTACTACTACTACTACCACTACTACTGCTACTACTACTACGACCACGACTACTACTACTACTACTACTACTACAACTACTATAGTCCGGCAAATCTTAAGTGGCGGTGTGGCGAGATATTTTGACCGATCTGAAAAGAGTGACCGACCCAGCATATCGTACCGCACCCCGGCAGAACGACAAGTGAGTCCGCGACGAGAGGATCTCTCCCCCCCACACATTATCCAATGGGGACCTGCTCCGACACTCGTTACTTTCTTAAAAAACTTATATCGCCTAGTATATCATTCAGTATATCTATTTTGAGGAGCTACATGTCACTTGCAGTCGAAAATCACCAACAACTATGCATGGGGCGTCCTTCGGAGTGAAAGAAGTCATTTATAAAGTAGTCGTCGACCGTGACGGACGTCCGTCCCTACCCTGCTGTGAGCGGCGGGTTATTACCGAGCTCACCGATACATTTACCGCAGAGCAGCAGCGTAACAGCCTTCATTAAGGAATAGTTCCAAGGCATGTGTTATATACATGTGACTTCTTAACTTTGGGTGTGGTCCCGTGGTATATATATAGGTTGAGAGACCATCGTTTACCATCTTCTTGGAAGAACTGGGTATATCTACCAGCCGTCTATGCACTGCCTTCCTCCATTGGGGTATATAACGAAATATATATATAAAAAAAAAAAAAGACCTTTGGGTGATATATATATATATATATATATATATATATATATATATATATATATATAGATATATATATATATATATATATATATATATATATATATATATATATATATTTTTTTTTTTTTTTTTTTACAACAAAGGAGGTAGCTCAAGGGCACACACAAAAAAGAAAACAATAATAAAAAAAAGCCCGCTACTCGCTGCTCCTAAAAAAGAAAGAAAACAGGTGGCCGAAAGCAAGATCAAAAACGGGAGGAGAGGTGTCCTGATACTCTCCTCTTGAAAGAGTTCAAGTCGTAGGCAGAAGGAAATACAGATGAAGGAAGATTGTTCCAGAGTTTACCAGCGTGAGGGATGAAAGAGTGAAGATGCTGGTTAACTCTTGCATAAGGGGTTTGGACTGTATAGGGATGAGCATGAGTAGAAAGTCGAGTGCAGCGGGGCCGCGGGAGGGGGGGAGACATGCAGTTAGCAAGTTCAGAAGAGCAGTCAGCGTGGAAATATCGATAGAAGATAGAAAGAGAGGCAACATTGCGGCGGAATTTAAGAGGTAGAAGACTATCAGCATGAGGAGGAGAGCTGATGAGAAGAAGAGCCTTAGTCTCCACTCTGTCCAGAAGAGCTGTGTGAGTGGAGCCCCCACACACATGAGATGCATACTACATACGAGGGCGGACAAGGCCCCTGTATATGGACAGCAACTGTGCAGGGGAGAAGAACTGGCGGAGACGGTACAGAACGCCCAGCCTCGAGGAACCTGATTTAGTAAGAGATGAGATATGAAGTTTCCAGTTGAGATTTTGAGTTAAGGATAGACCGAGGATGTTTAGTGTTGAGGAAAGTGATAGCTGAGTGTTGTCAAAGAATAATGGATAGTTGTTTGGAAGATTGTGTCGAGTAGATAGGTGGATAAATTGTGTTTTTGAGGCGTTGAAGGACACCAGGTTCCTCTTGCCCCAATCGGAATAATAGTAAGGTCTGAGGCTAAGCGTTCTGTTGCCTCCAGCCTTGAATCTTTAAGTTCCTGTAGGGTGGGTCTTCTATTAAAAGAAGTTGAGTAATGCAGAGTGGAGTCATCGGCGTAAGAATGGATAGGACAGTTCGTTTTGGAAAGAAGATCATCAATGAACAACAGAAAGAGTGGGAGATAGGACAGAACTCTGTGGGACACCACTGTTAATAGGTTTAGGGGAAGAACAGTGACCGTCTACCACAGCAGAAACTGAACGGTCAGAAAGGAAACTGGAGATAAAGGCACAGAGAGAAGGATAGAAACCGTAGGAGGGTAGTTTGGAAAGCAAAGATTTGTGCCAGACCCTATCAAAAGCTTTTGATATGTCCAGCGCAATAGCAAAGGTTTCACCGAAACGGCTAAGAGAGGATGACCAAGAGTCAGTTTGGAAGGAAAGGAGATCACCAGTAGAACACCCCTTGCGGAACCCATACTGGCGATCAGATAGAAGGTCAGAAGTGGAAAGGTGCTTTTGAATCTTCCGGTTAAGGATTGGTTCAAAAGCTTTAGATAGACAAGAAAGTAAAGCTATAGGACGGTAGTTTGAGGGATTGGAACGGTCACCCTTCTTAGGCACAGGCTGTATGAAGACATACTTCCAGCAGGAAGGAAAGGTAGATGTTGACAGGCAGAGGCGAAAGAGTTTGACCAGGCAGGGTGACAGCACGGAGGCACAGTTTCTAAGGACAATAGGAGGCACTCCATCAGGTTCATAAACCTTCTGAGGATTGAGGCCAGAGAGGGCATAGAAAACATCATTTGGAAGAATTTTAATAACTGGTGATATCCCCACTATAAATAGTATTAAATATTAAAATAATTTGATGGTTCTTTGTCAGGATTAACTATATAAGTTGATATATGAAATAAATATGAAATATGAAAGTGATGAAGGAACACGTAATAAATATAAAAGGGAGAGATGAGGAAAAAGACGATTATGATAGAAAATATGTAATAGAATGAGGAAGAAAGGGGAAAAGGAGAGGAAGAAGAGTGTATGAGATATGAAGGTAGTGGAAAAGAAAAGGAGCGGAGGAAATAGAGTATATAATGAAGATGAGGAAGAGGAGAGATGAGATGTAAGAGGATAGTGAGTGGGAAAATTGTAAAAGATATGAAGGAGAAGGGGAAATAAATATATGGACATAAAGAAGAGAAAAAATGGAGAAAATAGGCAGCATGGGGAAGAAGCAAGACGTGAAAGAGAGAGGAAGAGAGAGAAAAAGGTGTTTTAGGATATTAAAGTGGATGGAGGAAGGAAGAAGAGAGAAGAAAGTAAACAGATAAATAGGATAATAATGTTACAGGAAAAGGAGATGCAGCAAGAAATTTAAAGGTTAACGAAGAGGAATAATGATTTACGGAAATAAAAATAGTAGAAAGAGAGAAGACGAAGAGGATAATGGGGAGAAAGAAAGAATAGAAAAGAGAGGATTAAACTGCCTGCTTTAAACCCACCCCAAAAATACCTAATTATCTTCGCCTGGCCGCCGTAATTGCCGACTGAAAGGAACCGAAAATAAGGGAAGGCAGAATACGAATTGCCATCTGTAATAATACGTACGTTTTTTTTTTTTATTAGGTGCCAGAGATGAAAGAAAATTGTAACTGAAATGCATCAATTTTTTTTAGTTGAAGTGAACAAAAAATAGAATAATGAAGGAAATACTAATAATGGATCTTTTTATGTTTTGTTTGCGTGTTTGACTTTTTTTTTATTTTCCTTAATTGTACATATGTTTGTTTGTTGTGTGTTTTCTTTATTATTGCATTTTCGCCTCTTTTACCCTTATTTTTTTTCCCTTTTTAAACCTATGTTGTTCGTTTTGCATATTTCTTGACTAATTTGTTTGTTTGTCTATTATCATTTTCTTTTCCATCGTTGATTTTTTTTCTCTTTATTCATTTCCTTCTATCATTATTTCTTTCTACTGTTTGTGTCTTTTTTTTTCATCCATCTTGAGATGTGTTTGATTTAATTTGCTTGTTTGTGTTTTTTTCCATCGCTTGTTCCCCTTCTTTTACTACAGGATCTTCAAAATTCCTCATAAACAGATCCAGCAGCAGCAATATTTATTTCTTCGGCACTCCATTCTTCACGTCCCTTCCCTTCATTATTCACTCGCCGCTCATTCATTTATGCAGCGCCTCGAAAAAGTAACGAGACGAGAGTGAATACTCGCGTCTCGTTACTTTTTTTTCAGAATATCATGACTATTATTTATTTTATCTAACGCTCAAAAGTAATACAACGCGGCGGCGGTAGAAACAGAGAGAGAGAGAGAGAGAGAGAGAGAGAGAGAGAGAGAGAGAGAGAGAGAGAGAGAGAGAGAGAGAGAGAGAGAGAGAGAGAGTGTGTTACCTATTCATCTACGTAGCTGTGTCAATTTATAATGCCTTCATTCATACCTATATACCTGTTTTGTTTATTCATATACGTGTGTGTGTGTGTGTGTGTGTGTGTGTGGGTGGGTGGGTGGGCGGGCGGGCGGTTGGGTGGGTGGGTGGGTGGGCGGGCGGGCGGGTGGGTGGGTGGGTGGGTGGGTGGGTGGGCGGGTGGGTGGGGGGTGGGAGGGTGGGGGGAGGGGGGGTGGGGGGGGGGGAGTGTGTGTGTGTGTGTGTGTGTGTGTGTGTGTGTGTGTTTGTGTTTGTGTTTGTGTGTGTGTGTGTGCCCGTTACATTCTTCCTGTTGGGTTGCTCTTCCTCAGGCCATTAATTAACCTTTTGTTTTCGTTGTTTCTTTTACAGGTAAGGCTTCTCTTCATCTGCCTGGTGGTTCGTCAGGTACGGAGATCAGTGGGTGTAGTAGTTGTGGTAGTAGTAGTGGTAGCAGTTGCTGTAAGTGTTGTTGTTGTTATTGTAAAAAGAAGAGGAGGAGGGTTATGTGAGGGACGGAGCGGATGTACAGATGGAGGAGGAACACAAAGTAACACAAAGAAAGAACAAACAACAGCACACCTGCTGGTCCTTACGAGGCTGTTTGTGACAAGCTACACTAACTATCTAATCAAAGGTGGAAGATGAAGGACAGCAAAGGCGAAGGCTCCTCCCCCCCCCCCCCCCCCCATCCCTCCAGCCAAAGCTGACAGGAAAGGAAAAAGAACCATGCAGCATGGAAAAACTGCATGGAATTTATGTAGGAAAGAGGAAAGAACTACCATTACTGCTACCACTAGCCGGGCGATAAAAGCGGACAAGGACACCAGTACTCGAAAGAACTTAACGTTATTACGACAATGAGTAATATCTTAGTTGCTGGTTGGATTCAAAACACTTGTCTAATCTATTCTTGAAGGCCGTAACTGTTTTACTATCAACGACATCACAGGGTAGAGAGTTCCAAACATTAACAACTCGATTGAAGAAGAAGTGTTTAGCTTCGTGCGACGAGAATCTTTTACCACTTATCTTCAAATTGTGATTTCTTCTTGTTCTATTTGATCGATCAATTGTAAAGTAATCTTCCGCATTAATATCACTGAATCCTTTAAACATTTTAAACACTTCTATTAGATCGCCTCGCATTCTTCGTTTTGATAGGCTGAATAAATTTACTTCTTTAAGCCTTTGTTCTTATGACAAATTTCTCAACCTAGGAATCATCTTTGTTACTTTTCGTTGGACCCGTTTCAAGTTTTCTATGTCTTTTCTGTAGTAGGGAGACCAAAACTGTACACAGTACTCTAGACGGGGTCGAACCAACGAATTAAACAGTTTTAATATTACTTTTTCCGATTTGTTATTAAAGACTCGTCCGATGAAGCCAACCAATTTGTTTGCAGTTTTAACTACCTCTGAACAATGCTGACCGGGCTTTAAATCGCTTGATATAGTGATTCCAAGATCCTTTTCTTTACTTACTGCAAAAAGTTGTTGGCCATTCATTACGTACCGAAAGCGATTGTTTTTTTTTCCCATGTGCAACACTTTACATTTGTCAACGTTACATTTCATTTGCCATTGATTGGCCCAACGTGCAAGTCGATCTAGATCTGATTGTAAAGCTTCTTCGTCGAGTGTCGCAGTTACTTTACTAGCAATTTTTGTGTCATCAGCAAATTTTTATACTTTGCAAGTGAGCCCATCATCGATATCATTAGCATAAATTAAGAAGAGCATGGGGCCACGCACTGATCCTTGAGATACGCCGCTTTTGACATCGAGCCAGTTAGATGTAACACCGTTTAGAACTACTCTCTGTTTCCGCTCAGAGAGCCAGTCCGCAAGCCAATTGTGAATGTTACCCGAGATACCGTGCGCCAGTAGTTTGCTGAGCAATCGTTGGTGGGGGACCTTGTCAAATGCCTTTTGAAAATCCAGATATATGATATCTACTGATCTGCTTTCATCGAACACCTCAAAAATATAGTGAAAAAATCAAGTAAGTTAGTCAAACACGAACGTTTACTACGGAAGCCATGTTGCGAATTATTTATTATATTATTTTCTTCGAAGAATTTCACCATATTGTCGCGAATGATAGTCTCCATTAACTTACAAACAATAGATGTCAGGCTAATTGGTCGATAGTTTCCTGGATGAGACTTGTCCCCCTTTTTGAAAATTGGTGTGACATTTGCAAGCTTCCAATCCAACGGAACTTTTCCAGCTGTTAAAGATTTATTGAATATGATGGAGAGCGGTTTACAAATTTGATGTTTGATTTCTTTTAAGACCCTAGGGGTAATTTTGTCTGGACCAGGAGCTTTGCTTACTTTAATCTTTTCAATTGTGCGTAAAATGTCACTTTCTACGATGAGCACGCCACTAAACATCTTTTCGGCCCTTCTAACCTCCGGTGGTTGAGGTGATAAACAATCTTCGTCGGTAAATACGGATGCGAAAAAGTTATTTAGGATTGTAGCCATTTCATTTTCATCGTTCGTGTGGTTACCATTTTCATTAGCAAGCGGTTCGATACCACAAGTGAGTGACTTTTTATTATTTACATAGCTAAAAAATTCTTTAGGATTAGATTTACTTGTTTCCGCTATATATTCTTCAAGATTTTTCTTGCTTCGTTTTATTAATTTCTTGGTTTCGCGGCGAATTCTGTCCAACTCTAGTTTGTCAGCCTCACTCTGAGTTGATATGTATCTACTGTATACGCGTTTTTTAAGAGATAGGCTATTTTGAATTTCGTTATTCCACCATTTGGGTTTCTTCTTAGAAGCTGAACGTCTGTTACGATAGGGTACGCATATGCTTATGGCATTGTTCAATATTGTGGTGAAGGCCCCCCAAGATTTATCAATATCTGTTTCCGCCGTGATTTCAGTCCAGTCAGAACTATTTAGAATAGATCGGAGTCTTACGAAATTCGCTCTCTGATAATCAGGCACCTTTTCTTTACTAGGAGTTACTTTACTTTCTTTCATATTGATGCTGAATGTGATTGTTCGGTGATCGCTAGAACTAAAAATTGGACCAACATTTACTTCGTTAACTAGATCAGCTGTCGTTGAAAAGATAAGGTCAAGTATATTATTTTCCCGAGTCGGTTTTTGAACGTGTTGATGCAAATCACTTTCTAGTAAATTTGTGTTCAGTTCGAGCTTTGTATGACAGTTCAACGGTTCACCCCATCTTTTCACTGGCAAGTTAAAGTCCCCAACAATTACTGCCTTGCAACTGCTACTTGTTTCTAATAATAATTCACTTAATGCGTGGTCGATATCAAGAGTCTGCCTTGGCGGTCTGTAGATAAGTCCAATTACTAATTTACGAGATTTATTTTTAATTTCAATGAAGACCGTGTCTACATTGGTTATAATATCTGTTTTCACGGATACTGGATGGAGAGAGTTGTGGATATAAAAGATAACGCCTCCACCCCGTCTGCTCTCTCTTTCATGACTAAAGATGGTATATCCCGGTAATATATATTCCGCAATGAAATCTCTATTTGAAGTGTCTATCCAAGGTTATGTGACTCCGATAATGTGATAATGATTTGTAGCTGCGAGGACTTCTAAGTCTTCAAATTTGTTACGTAGGGTACGAGCGTTTACAAAGCAAGCTTTAATGTCATTCGAGTCGGGAGTTTTGCGGGTTGAGTGCACCCTTACGGTGGAGCTGCTGGTGTTCTCGCCTCCGCGTTTTTTGGCTTTCGAAGAGCCACTTGGTCACAGAGCAGCCTCCCGAAACGGGCTGCTCCAACAGGGTTTAAGTGAATGCCATCAGGAAGGAACAAGTCTGAATCGTAGTAAAAATTGTTCCACAAGTTAGCGAACTGGACGTTTTCTTGTGAGCAAAGGGACTGAAGTCTGTTGTTTGTGCTGAAGGCCTTATTGTAAAAGCTAGACTCGGCACCGACCCTCGGGAGGATTCCTAAGATTATGATGTTACTGGCATCCGTTTTACGTTTATACTACTTGATCATGCGGCGGTATTTCTCAAGCAGTTCCTCAGAAAGGGTTGTCTTTACGTCATTTGTCCCCGCGTGAATGACAAAGAGGGTGTTTCGGTCGGCATTTCTCGTGACATCATCGCACGCTGCGGTGATGTCGTCCAGTCTGGCACCTGGATAGCAGTAACGTTTTCTACGGCCGTTTGATGAACGACCACAGAACTCAACCAGCTGGCCACGCACCATGGAGCCCCCAACTAGGCGAGTCTCGAACTCATCCTCCATGGTGTCTGCCAGCACCTGGAACCTATTGAAGGTAGTGGGGGTCAGTATGTCCTTGGTTGCCTGCTTCGGTTTGGCTCCATTCCTTACAGGTTGGAACTCGACATCCTGTAAAGCAGGAAGAGAAGCGTTAAGTGGGTCAGGCTGGAAGTTGTCCTGTGAGGCAGGCTGGGAGTTAGCCTGTGAAGCAGGCTGGGGGTTAGCCTGTGAAGCAGGCTGGGGGTCAGCCTGTGAGGCAGGCTGGCGGTTGTTCTGTGAGGCAGGCCGGGGGTTAGCCTGTGAGGCAGGCTGGGGGTTAGCCTGTGAGGCAGGCTGGGGGTTATCCTGTGAGGCAGGCTGGGAGTCAGCCTGTGAGGCAGATAACACGTCCTCCCGTGAAGCAGGAGGGTCGTCTGGAGAGGGCACAGTCTCGGTGGAGGGCTTCTCCACCATCGATGGTGGAGTCACTGCCACATTAGTTAAAACAAATTCCTGAAGGGCTACAAATTTCTTTTCAAGATCATTATGTTTGACTTTCCATTCAGTCACAGCCTTCTGAAGATGTAATCTTTGAACGCAGAGGCGGCAAGTCTTACTCAGCTGGAAGAACTGAGCTGCAAAACGTCCGGGACTGACGTCACACTTAAGGTTCGAGGGCACTGTTAGAAATTTAAGCGAGTTAACAGTTTGGGCAAATTTTAAAAGCGCTCTCGAAATAACTTAAATTGTGACCATAAATTGAACTGTATAAAAATTGTGCATGGAAATTAGATACTGCTGTGTTAGATGCCTCCAACACTGGGAGTTCGCTCCCACAGGGTCTTGAAAACGCCTCAAAGACCAATCGCTTGTCCTGAGCCTCGGTCACGAGAGAGACTTTCCCAACCCGGCGCTTTTCAGCTATTGTCCTCGAAGTTTTGTCCCATAGAACGGGGCCGGCGTAGTCACACAGAGCAGAGCTGGCAAGGGAGGAGAGGAACCAGCAATTTGTTCCCTCTTTCCGAAACGTCTAACCCAACTCTGCGACCCTTTCGAGGCCTCGCCAGTGGCACCTGTCACCAGGTGTTCTCCATCAACTCTAGAGACTATCAGACGCCCTTCCTGAGAGACCAAAAGACTGAAATATTCCTTGAGTATGAGAAAAACCCTCAGAAACTCCACCTAGAAGCCGGGAGATACAACCTCAAATGGCCCACGGAAGACATCTCTTTCAGGAGAAAACAAGAACCAGCTGTTATGCAGAATAGGGATGGGAGTACCGTCGATAGACGGGAGGGACGGGGAGGTCACACCGACAACTGGTTCCCAGGGAGGCTTTTTAGTGTAGAGGTCGCCACACTCCTCTACACCGCAGGCCTAAATAATTTGGCACGGTCCAGCTGACTAGGACCCTGGAACTCCAGCCATTGTCTCATAAAGAGATCCTCTGCCTGCAGTCCAATCCACCACTGCTGCTGCCCAGAGGCTTCACCGTGACCCTGGCACGGGAGACAGATCAGGTATTACACCTTGTCCAAGGGTGACCTGAGACTATGCAGGGCAGGGACGTCTAGTTCTCTGAGGTGAAAACAATTCGCCCGCATACCACAGGAGGAGGAGGTGGAGCAGGTGGAGGAGGAGGAGGAGGAGGAGGAGGAGGAGGAGGAGGAAGAGGAAGAGGAAGAGGAAAAGGAGGAGGAGGAGGAGGAAATTTAAAATGTCTTCATAATCCTAATTCCCTTTCCTCTCCCTCTACCTTTCTCTTCCCCTTCCTTCCTTCCTTGAGAGAGAGACTAGGTCACCTCTGATTTTTTTTCCTCCTCCCCCTCCATTTTTCCTCCTCCTCCTCCTCCTCCCCCCAAGCAACGCACACAACGGGTCGACTCATAACACAACTTGGTCTTAATTTGTTTATCTTTCACAATGTTCTCTCTCTCTCTCTCTCTCTCTCTCTCTCTCTCTCTCTCTCTCTCTCTCTCTCTCTCTCTAAGGCGAAGGTCAGGTGTCTTGAGAGTCGCTCCGCCACTGGGTGTCGCCGTCCAGTGTCCGCCAATCAGCCAACAGGAGGCAACAACGACAACAAGAAGGGGTCAAGGGGTGGGCGGGGGGGCGAGTGAACGGATCCCTCACTTCCCTTTATCTTCCGTTGATTCCCTTCCCTTCCCTTCTCCTTCACTTCCTCTTTGCTTCTCTACTTTTCACATTCTATCGCGTACACACACACACACACACACACACACACAAACACACACACACACACACACACACACACACACACACACACACACACATATACACATCCCACCCACACGCACACTGTCTATCTATCTATTTACTTTTATCTCCCTTTGCTTCTCCATCTTTCTGTAGGCCGTGAAATAGGACAACTAGGAGGAGGAGGAGGAGGAACAGAAGCAGTATCATGATTGGGGGATAGAGGAGAAGAAAGACGGATAAGAACAGGAGGAGGAAGAGAAGTAGCATTATAGTAGGAAGAGGAGGAGAGGGAGAAGGAACAGCATGGGGAATAGATGGAGGAGAAGGCGGAGGAGGCGCGGTAGGCAGGGCAGGATTCCATCCTTTGATGGAGTGTTTCAGCGCGGCGGCGACTAACTTTCCCAGCCAAGTCAGCCGTCGCGAGGCATGCCAGGCAGCGGCCAGGCTTTCATTAGCCGAATGTTCATTCCTTCTACTTCGCCGCCGTCTGTCAGCCGAGTGGTGACCAATGCGCGACACGACCCTTCGGTATCCCCTCTTGATCTGTTTCTCCCTCGCTCGCTCCCCGGGCCACTGAAGGCCTGGACGCTGTGTTTGTTTCAAGATGAACTGTATTTGGGCTCCGCGTCCGTGTGTCCAGGTCAAGACATCTTGGGATTTTTTCTTTTCTTTTTTGCTACTTTTTCTTAAAGGGAAAGAAGGCACCTCATGAGTAAAAAGAAAAGGAAACAAAAAGTCCGCTAGTGTTACTCACTGGTATGACTAACTTTAAAAGGGCTATCTGAGGTATTTTGATATTTAAACGTAGACTGACATACTTGGTCTTCGGATGAAGACGCTTTAAAATCTCTTAGCTGTTGTGTTAAGTAAGATTAACTCTAAAAGCTTATTTGAGGCACTTTTGGGGATTAAATGTAGACTGACACTGAGTATCTTCGGATCAAGGCGTCCAGAGTTTATCTAAAATGTTCCAGGTAGGTTCAGACTGACTGGTGTGACAAAACGTTGCAGAGATGAGTAAGTTAACCTTAATGTGTGTATGTCTCGCCTTTGTGCCGAGGCGTCCAGGGGTTCACAAAGGTGTCTCTTTGGTGCGTGGCAGGAGGACTGACATGGCTGACGTTCCCTTAAAAAGTTATCTAATTAGTTTTTTTTTTCTTCTGAAACAAATATATCAAGATTTCCTAAATATTGTAACGGCCACAGTGTTTCAAGTTAACGTAACGATGACTCGCGGCCGTGTTACACACACTCCCTCACTACGAGGCGTCGAGGCGAGACCAAACCAATGACAGTTTCTGAAGTGCTTGTCGCCTTCCATGAAATGAACAGACTTCGCTTCAAACTTTTTCTTGGCATATTTTCTTAATAATGTAACAAACGTATAAAAAAGCTGCATATCGCAAAACCAGGTGACGGTGCCTCAAAACGAATCAGTTCAGGTTCGCGAGGCGTCTCGAGATGCTTCAGGTCGTATAGAAGAACTTGTTATTTGTTGGGATAGTTTACAAATTACCGTTACGCACTTTATTCCTTTTCTTTTTATATGATGACACGTGAAGTACTATACTATACCTTATTTTGTACAGGCTGACACCCTATTATTATACACCTTATTTTATACGATATCATAATTAATGTTTGTGATGACAACTTAATTCATTATATTGTACCTTAATTTCAATGTTTCTTCCTTCATATCCTCCGCCTTTGCTTAATCGTAAACGTATGTATCTTTTAAACGGTAAATAACGATGACTCCAAAGCCTTACCGGTGCAGAGTGGAGCGCCTGACCCTGAACACACATAATGGAATCTTAATATTTGTTATTAATTAATATGATGACTTGATACCACTCGCCCCTTGCTCATCTTAATCGTATGTATCTGTCACCCACAAGGGAGGCGGACCCTGACACACGGGCTACACAGTGTCCCGGCGACCCTTCAGCCTGCCGGTACTTCCCCAAACACTTCATCGCTTGGTTCCACAAATTACACGCCGCCAAGCAGCTCGTGACGCTGATGGCTCTGTCATGACGCTAATTGGCTGGCTTACCTCACACCGCCGACACTCGCCGCTCCATCCTTGCCACAAATTACTCGCCGCAGACAAACACGTACACACAGACACACGCACACACTTGACTGATTGACTGGTCACTGGAGAGTGGAGACCAAGGAGACTATAGAACAGGAGAGGGGGCCTCTATGGGAGACCGTGGGCGGGTGTTGGTGTATGTCGGTTGCAACAGATGGCGCAGGAGTAGCTTTGTTTACATCCAGGCGCCTCCCCCCCTCAAGACCCACCCCCAACCCCCAGAACCAATCAGCAGTGTTGCTACATGGGATCAAGCAGCAAATGTTGCTACTTTTTTTCTTCAGTCTGGTTATTTCCCATTTTAAATAAAAAAAATAAAGGTAGATAAATATTAAAATGAACAGTAGGAACTATATATACTGTATATATTTACTAGGTAGATATAGCCTGACTGCATGTCATGAGTAATGCTATTATTGTTATATTATTATACCACAATTATATTACTTTCTCTGCATGTGTGGTTAGATGTGTTTTATGTGTTTAACCTTTCTGTATATATACTGGAATGAACCAAGGAATTGTAGCCCTACTGCCGTTCTTTTAAACTATGTGATCATGTTTTTTCTTCCAAACTCATTGTTTTAGCACGCACGCTGACTTCCATCAGTAATGATGATATATATATATACACTGAGTCATTGGTTTGTAGGGGGAAAGAGTGGGTGAATATAATTATCTTGGTTTAACTTATACTATTTATTATACCGCTATTCGCAGCAATATCTTTCTCTGCTCCGATTGCAACTCTGCCTCGTTCAAAAATCATAACACCGCCGCGGCCGCCACGTTTACCAGCCGGAGCCTCAAATCATGTCCCTTTGTGGTGATAAAGAGGACACAGCCTGGTGTGAAGCTACATTTATTACGGAAGGATGCCAGCCGGGGTAAGTGACATATATAAATAATGATAATGTGGAAATTCTAATCATTTTCACGCTGACAGCTGTTCTGAACTTGCTAATTGCATGCCTCCCCTCCTCCCAAGGCACGAGGCCGAATGGCCTACACACGGCAGCTCCAGATTCCTCCCCATTACCACCTGTCAGCCTCGCCCATGTAGCTATCCAGTCTACTCTTAAAACAAGCTATCGTCCCTGCACTCACTATGTGATTGCTGAGTCTATTCCATTCCCCCACCACCCTATTACTGAACCAATGCCCGCCCATTTCCCTCCTAAATCTATACTTTTCTAATTTAAGTCAATTACTGCATGTTCTATCTTGCCAAACATCTTATGCAAAAGTTAATCAGCATATCTCCACTCTTTCATCCCTTACACTGATAAACTGGAACAGCCTTCCATTGTCCGCATTACCTCCTGCCTATAATCTGACCTTCAAGAAGAGTGTATCAAGACTCTACTTTTGTCTGTTTGGGAGTGGTGAGTAGTGGGGCTTTTTTTTCTAGTACGCTTTGTTGCCCTTGAGCTGTCTCCTTTGTTTAAAGAAAATAATAGTTAAATAAATGGAAGTTGGCCGCCAATGCTTCCAACACATTTTTGTGCCATATCTACAAGTGGCTGGTGACTGTAAGCATCTCAGCAGCCTGCATGCATCTATGCCATTCCTATCATGGTGCATGGAGCAAGCTTCACATAACACTCAGACAGAGACAGTTTAATTATGGTTACATATCAGACTCAGTTTATTGCTCAGTCTATTAGGTGCAGCGCTGTTAATATTGTTAGTGGTAGTATTAGTACAATTAATGTATTTATTTTAATTAATTTATCAATATTTATTTATTATATTCTTAGTGTTTGAAAATTCCAATACTAGCATTAAAATAAACAAAAATATCAGAAATATATTTATACTCATTAATTATTATTGCTTTTCTTATTATTACTTCCTTCAATGTCCTGGCACTTTGACATCTAGTGTTTTTCTGTCTAGCAGCCAAAATTGTGGTCTTTCTGAATGTGTATGTCCTAAGTCTTCATTGGTGTATCTAGCTATATAACAAAAATCTGCATCTCTCTCTCTTCTCACCCAGTTGTCCCCGTACATCCTTTCAGTATCCAAAGAATTTCAATTTACATCTTGTAATCACTCAACTAATGCAGTGCAATCCTCATCTCTGTATTTTACCGTGTGGACATACTCTTTCCTTCCATGTTCCACTATCGTATGTTATTCCACATCTAACACAACCACATCCCAACAGATCCGAACACGTCCGATATCATCCAAGAGAATGTGGCAGCTGAAGGGGAGAGGCCAAGGGTGAAGACATTTAGCCACCCCCCCTGAAGTACATGGCATCATCCAACCCTCTTGGTGAGCTACAGGAATGTGCTTCCCATTGCAGTGCACCAGCTCCATGTACTGATTTTGGTATGAATACTTCATCTAGTGTTTGTTGATTGTTGTGATATTAATCTAATTATGACTTCACAAAATAGACTGTGCAAGTCACTTAACACATGCCCTGCTCAGCATCACTTTTAAGTTGTAGAATTCCTTCATATGGATGCTGATTTATGTATCCTGAAATGATTGGATATTGATTGTCTTAACATTTTTTTTTGTCCATGATCACTGAACCATGTTACGGTATGTCTTTGGGTGTAGATCCAGGAAATGAGTTTTTGGGAGGATGTCAGACTTTTTGCGGGTGGAAGGAACATTAGCATTACCGATTAGCCATTCTCGGCAGTCCTGGTCTTGAAAAACTGGTGAAGTGACCTAAATCAATGGGTATGACGGCCTGGACTTTGTGCCAAAGCATTGTTTTAGCCGCAGCGCGCTTTTGAGCTAGTTTTCCTGTATCACTCAGGAACATTGGGGGGGCCCGGGCCCCCTTTGGATCCACCAATGTAGCTATGTCTTATAATATATCTATCCTTTACAGTCTGATGGTGCATCCTTCTAGGTTGTCAAGTTTTAGTAGCTACTCATGAGAAGTATTCCTTATAATGATCATTGATTTCCAGATGGTTTGCACTAAAAAAAAGTGTCGTGTAACCTGCCGCAAATAATAATCAACTGTAGTCAACCCTTGCTTTAAAGAACCAATATGGAGGAAAGGGGTGATGTTATATCCAAAAATCTTTTACATCTGAAGTATCCAACCTTTTTGTGTATAATAAACTTTGTTTGTTACATGAACTTAAAAGTTCACAATTTCCATAAATGATTCTTTTTTCCTTGTATTTGATGATTAATCCTGACATGTATTTCCATTATCAGTAGGTAATATATAGTAACAAGACAATACTACACATTATAACAATGTATGTATTATAGCCCAATGAGTGCACGAGATCATTTACCTCATCAGTGACGCCAAGTCCAGGAGTCCTTCCCTAAATTCTTTGCCCAAATTTGTGACACCAAGTATAATAACTAGTTTTAGTGACCATTTGCATCCATTTTTCACTTTGATTAAAAAATTGCCTCTCAACAGGTGTGAACTTGATGGGGTTGGAGGAAACTTGACTCGGCCATCAAGCTCACCACAATATAGTAAGGAACCTCTTGTTCTCAGTGATAATTTATCCTCTTTAGTTACTATTCTGTGTTGCTTTAATCACAACTAATGTGTTGGAAACATTACAGCTTAATAACATACTTCACATCTCTGCATACAAATTGAGTTCAGTATTCAACTGTTACACCAGTAGGCTTCATATCTCAAAAAAAAAAGTATGTAAAAAGGTTGAAATTTTGAATGATATATTTAAACTCTTTATTATGTTTCTATGGGTGTAGTACCGTTATGATTAGTCGAGTGATCAGCATATGGGTCTTATGTTTTTGATAGCATAGGTTCAAATTTTGCCATAGGCTGGCAATTGATAGTAACAATAGTGTCCACAGATATCTACCTGTTTCTTGTTTATCCTGTTCCACTTTAAACCATGATTGGCCAATCTTTGAAGAGGTAGCATAACCTTGAAGTGCCACTAACAAACCTTTGTCCATTCTTCTGATGTGATCCTTTTTTTTTTTTTTTTTCCCACCTGCCTATAGTGCCGGTAGGTTTTCTTCAGGCGCCTGGCGGTCGGCCCAGGCCCGTCATGATGCAGGCAATTTTTTTTATAGTGGTGCCATTTAGTATTGGCTCATGCTGCCGCCCAGAACTCTTTCTTGATTCACTTGGATGGTTTAGCAGGGCTTAGGTATGACTAACATTGCAGAAACAGGGAATTTTTATATTTTTAGTGTGGCAACACATTGACAAATGTTTTAGTATGGACTGAACATCAAAGATATATATGGTAAATGGGTGCTTGTAGATCTTGACATTATATCTGTCAAGAGTCTCCAGTTGTATCCTCTCCCTCATCTCTCCTGAAAATATTACTCTTGTCAGGCAATAAGTGAAGCCTTACATCGATGCTGGCGTGCAGACATAATGTCAATGCTTAAATTCACTGTCCTTATAGCACTGAAAATAATGCAATTACATGCACATATTTTATTATTTAGAATTGTGATTAATTGTGATTAAATATTTTTTCATGTATTTTCAGACATGAAAAGTGAAAATTGCTGCACACAACAGTCTGTCGTCTGCACCGGGAGGCAAGGCAGCTCAAAGCCCAGGCTGTTACAAATCCTGGGCAGTTTTTGCCCAGAGCCAGCAATTTTTTAGATCCAATAGGGATGGATTTTTTATGAGGTCAGGTTCAACATGCTGCAAGATGCCAAGATCTAAGCCTAGTAGGAGATATGGGTTACAAGAGAGGAGGTTTGCTCTGGCCTTATACTATCAAAGTCCAAATGCTAATAGATTTCTGAGCACAGTATTTCACTTGTCTTCAGTTTCAACACTTCAATCATGACTCAGGGGTATTTCAGTACATGTTGGCTGGAGCAAACAGACTCTGACAGCCCTGCAGCAAAGAGCACAGGCTTTGTCAAAGAAGAGAAACTTCGTGGGATTTGCCATTATTTAGTATTACTCTTGTTACGCCAAGAATTTTTTTCCATATACTTTGCCAAATATTGCAAGTAATGCACCATTGTTGGGCTTGCTTGTTATAAATCATATCTTGTTCAATTAACAAGCTTTGGGTGTCTGCCACTTTCCAGTTGTAATGCAAGGAATCATTTATCTTCTCTGCTAGATATCACACGTAATGCACCATTGTTGGTTTTGCCTGTTATAAATCAGATCTTGTTCAGTTAATGCTTTAGGTGTCTGCCACTTTCCAATTGTAATGCAAGGAATCCCCTGCCAGATATCGCATGTAATGCACCATTGTTGGTTTTGCCTATTATAAATCAGATCTTGTTCAGTTCACAAGCTTTGAATATCTGCCATTGTTTATTTCAGGTGTAATGCTTGGAAGCATTTGTTCTCTTCCCTACCCAACAGTACGCAATACTTTATTGTGGATTTTGCCTGTTATATTTAATCTTGTTCAGGTAGCAAGCTTTTGGTGTCTGCCTTACCTAATATGTCCTGCAGTGACACTTGGCTTGGTTTCATAATGTGAAATACAGCATGTAATTTCATCACACTGAGTGTCTATCATCACGTGTCTGGCATCATTAATGTGGCTTCCAGGAGTAATCTTGTTTGTATTACAGCTTGCAAATTTTTTTCTGCTTTATATGATATACATAATCACATAGGTATGATTTACAAAATGTAATGGCAGTTGATATTCTTGACTAATGCCTCATAAACCTTGTGAAAAATAATGCTTTTTTGAATGGCGGGGGCAGAGAGTGGTTTGTTTGGTTGGCCAGTTCAAGGAGCTTCATATCAAATGATTTTATTACATCCAACTTTAATGTGTGCTAAACACATATATTTTATTACATCCAACTTTAATGTGTGCATAAAACATATATTTTATTACATCCAACTTTAATGTGTGCTTCCTGCAATAAATGCTACATGTTTACTGATGTAGCCTATGAAATACATATCACTCTCTGCCCTGTAATTTGGTGTGTCACATACTGCAGCATAACTTTCCTGCTATTTTCTTACACTATGAGTTGCCTTATTTTGTCTCATTTGCTTTTATCATATGTGCCTCCGCTGCATAGTTGTGTCTACTGAGCTTAATATCTTCTTGACCCTGACACCAAGGTCAGAGCTTGTGAGATCATACCGTGTCCTACATTCCATTTTCACCTCCAGGCTCGCCTGTCTCCCAGGACCACCAAGTTATTGCATTCCATTTAAGACAACTCATGTGTTACCTTCTTGATGTCCTCCATCATATATTTCAGCATGTTTTATGATGCTTTGCTCTTATATTGATGTGCCTTGCAACATTTTTATACAGTTTTCATTGTATATAACGCACCATTGTTGGTTTTGCCTGTTATAAATTGGGTCATGTTCAGTTAACAAGCTTTGAGTGTCTCCCATTGTTTATTTCAGTTGTAATGCTTAGAAGCTTTTGTTCTCTGCCTTGTCAAGCAGTATGCAATGCTTGCCATTATCTGGTACTTGTACAGTTAGTATGATATTTTTACTCAGCTAAGAGCATTTTGCAAAAGGTAAAGGTAAGGCTGGGGGCATACGCTGTAGCAGCGCGTGGCCTCGGTGCTCATCTCTGTAACATTGGCCCTTGAGCCTGTGGTGTTAGGGAACCCATTACCCTGGGACACAGGACCAGTGTGACATCCGGGTTACCACAGTTGCAAAGGCCTTATAGTAATTTAGCATGCATAGAATGTTGTATGCTTTGCTTGTATTTAAAGCACTGGATATGTTTGCTACACACACACACATATATATATATATATATATATATATATATATATATATATATATATATATATATATATATATATATATATATATATATATATATATATATATATATATATATATATATATATATATATATATATATATATATATATATATATATATTTATATATATATATATATATATATATATATATATATATATATATATATATATATATATATATATATATATATATTAGCAAATGCTTTCAACATCATATTTTTCCTAAAAAAACAAATTGATATAGTGTAGATAATACCTAATAAAACACAAGAACAAATATATTTTTCTTTACCCCATTAGTAAATCATTTTACAATGAAAAAAATAAGTGAAGGCTGGATAGGGTGCTGTGGCAGGTACTTTAAAAATAGTTAAGCTACCCCTGAAAAGTGACGTTTTTGGTGGGCTGCAATAGATGGCGCTACTTCCGCACGCCCGAGGAATTACTACATACCACTATCTCTTCGTATATAGTCTCTTTGGTGGAGACAGTGGAGAGCGGAGGGGATTCAACGAGCCGGGGTGACGTGATGCTTATATAGTGATAGAAAACGCTCGCGTTATCTGGTTAACTTGACTAAGCAAATGCCACCTCTCCCTTCCCGCTAAATGGATAAACATAATAAAACCGGTATAAAAAGAGACATTATCTAACATTGAATAAAAGTATGAATGAGAAAAGATGATGGGATTGTTATTAGAGGCAGGGTATTGAGCAAATCAGCGAGACAGTTCAACGTCGCCGTGACGGTGTGCGCAGACGCGACGGGTGCGTGGCGGGCGGCGGGGCGAGGCTAGGCTGAGTGGTTACCTGCTGACCAGATGTTACTGCGAGGCGTGAGGCTTTACCAACTATTGTTACCAATCATTAAGTCATAAAACCCACCACTGTACACACACCTGCCCCAGGGAGTCGGAACGTATCTTAAACTTAAAGAAAATAAATAAGTTACATAATTCAGTCTGCCTTGAGAGTGAACAGCACCTGGCGAGTCACTTCGAACCTTTCCGGATCCCTGAGCGACGCGCGGGGCTGCTCGAGCACCACGACCCCACACGTTTTTTTCTTCTTCAAAACAGTACTACGCGTCATTGTAAGCCAATACATGGATGATCAGTAAGTTACCCTGACTGAGGAAAAGACGTCACAAAGCGAATTATGTTGAGACGAGCAAAGACAATCGCCAAGATCACTGTACGAGGTCGGACATCAAACTATTTATTTTTATTCCCTCCTTCCCTCCCTCATCCCCTTCCCACTGCTTCGATTTCCTTCTCCACTATTCCTCGTTTCCTTCCCCGTCCCCTTCCTAATCCTTCCTGTCACAATCCTTCCGTCAATTTACATTCCTTCCCTTTTCATCCCCTTTTTTCCCTTCCCTTCCTTCATAATATATAAAAAAAAACTTCCCTTCCCCTTCTTTTCGTTGTCTGATTCCTTTCTTTCATGGTTCCAACGGACAGTCAAAAGTGTAGGGCAAAGGGAAAGACTGAGGACTTTTAAAGCAGGCGTAGGAGAAACAAAAACCTGATGCTTCTAGTTTGGTTACGAGACACTGACCTCTTCAAAAGTGGGTGAAGGAAACGAACTTGGTGTGACATTTTCTTCCCCGACAAGTCTGAGGTCGCTTGGATGTGTGACTGTAACCTTGACTTCTCAAACAAACGTGACGATTATGAGCCACTAAAGCCTCATTATTAAACCTGTGAGAGTAAAGGAAAAGAGCTTGGTGTGTCGGTTTCTTTCCCCGACAAGCTTGAGGGGAGGCTGAGGCCGCTTGGCTGAGTGTGACCTTGACTTCCTAAACAAACAACACTTACTTCATTAAAACCAGACTGAGAAAGAAAGTAAAGGAAACTAACTTGGTGTGACATTTTCTTCCCCCGACCAGCCTAAGTGGAGTTGAGGTTGTTTGGATGTGAGTGTGACCTTGACTTCTTAAAACAACGTAAGAATTATGAGCAATTAACTTAAAACCAATAAGTAGAGGAAAAGAACGTGGTGTCGTTTTCATTCCCCCGACAAGCTTATGGGAGGCTGAGGTCGCTTGGCTGTGTGCATGACCTTGACTTCTTAAACCAACGTGACGGTTATGAGCCACAACATTAATCTACCATGAGTGAAGGAAAAGAACTTCGTGTGGTGTCGTTTTCTTTCCCTTGACAAGCTTAAACACTGGAGACTGCGTTCGCTTGGCTGAGTGTGACCTTGACAAACCAGTGTAATGTAAACCTGGCGCACCTCGTTTTCTTCGGGGACGGGCGTGAGGGAGGCCGTGGCGGCGGTGGACGGGCTCGTTGGGCCGCGGGAGAGGCACTTCAGCGGGCCTGGAGCGGCGCGCGAGGCGGTGCGAGGAGAGAAAGGCCAAGTCCGTGACAAGAGTTGTCGAGGAAAATGTATGATGGCGCTTGCAGCGCATTATGAGAGATGACGGCGTGCGTGCGAGTGTGTTCCTTCCCTCCTCCTCCTCCTCCTCCTCCTCGCACCCTGCTTCCCTTCTCCTCCTCCTTTCACCTTCATTCTTCCCCCCTCCATACTCCTCCTTCCCTTCTCCTCCTGCTCCTTCCACTTTCCTATTCCTTTTTCTTCCAACGAGTGTGTGTGACGTGGAAAAAAAAAGACGAAGACGATGGTGCGTGATAGTATGTATGTTGTAATAGTGACGGTTTGAATGTTATTGGTGATGAAGATGAGGTTATTGATGATAGTGATGAGAGACCCTGGTGGTGGCAGTGGTGGCAGCGGTAACACTTCAGCGGTGAGAGCGGTGTTAGCGTCTAAAAGCGAGTGTTACTGCTATCATAACACCTCTTTTGTCCTGACAGTATAAAGACCCTTCTAGTGTTGGTAAGGCATCCAGCGACACCCTCCCCCTCCTCCCTCTCCATAACACCTGTTTGTCACCTTTCCAGTCAAGGATAGAGGGAGGCAAGAGAGGAGGTAAGAGAGGAGAGGGGAAAAGAGGAGGAAAGCGGAGAGGGAAAGGGAGAGGTAAGGCAGGACATACAGTGGAGGATAAGAGGAAGAAAGAGAAGGAAAGATGATAAGAGTAAGGGAAGGAGAGAGGAAGGGAGAGAGAGAACAAGAAAAAAAAAAGGAGGGAGAAAGTGGCATTCAAAGAAGTGTTAGTGGCGGTGTCAGTGGTTAGTGACGTAAGGTGTACTTCACCGCAACACACGAGTCGCAACACACCAACGCAACACTTTGGGTGGGAATAAAGTGGTGATGTTCCCTTAATGTTTCACCGCCTCTTTGTGTTCCTCTGTTCCCGTTGTTAAGGCAGAATTGTTTATGGGTATACTCCTGCTTCTCCTCGTCCTCCTCCTCTTCCTTCTACTTATCTATCCCTTTTAAAGCAAACACGGCCACAGTTTTCGTCCCGGCGCCAGGTGATGTTTTCGGACAATTAAACAGTTGGCAGGTACAGGAAGTGAAGACTGAATGTTCATGCGTTAAAAATCTCTGGGCGTGGTGGTGGCGGTGGTGGTGATAGTGGCTGAAGGTGGTGTTTGGGTCTTACAATACACCTGGATGGGTTACTCATGGATGAGATGGGACAGGCCAGGAAGCTATTTTCTGCGTGACAACAATGTTAAGTGGTCATAAAGGAAGTGGGAAATTCTTAGTTGATAAGACACCTGAAAGAGATAATCACGGATAAGGTTAAACATGTGGTGTTTTTTGGTTAGCAATGAATTTAATGAATGGAGGCAAAAAGTGTGTATGTGTGTGTGGTGGTCTTATCTAATATCACCCCTGAATGGATGGAGCTGTGTTGGTTGTGTTATTAAGGCAACAAGCAGGGGAAAAAACCAGATGGAGTTTGACTTGATTACACACCTTTATACAAGAGGCTACAGAGGTGTGGTTGTGTTCAACTGAGCAAAAAACATGAAAAATAAAAGTGAGAGTTTGAGTTAATAATCCACCTGTATGGATGAGGTTTGACAAAATAAGCGAGTTATTAACTTAATAGCTCCTAAATGGTGGGGTAAGACAGGTGGGGATGTGTTCGTCTTAGACACAAATAGGTAGAAGAAGCATGAAGTTCTGACTTAATAAAACACCTGTAGGCGGGTTACAGGCTACGTTCTCAGCAACAAACAAATAAAAAAATTGGAACATTCTGACAAATGTAGTTTTTTAACAGTAAATAAAATAAATTAAATAAATTAAACAAATAAATAAATATAAATAAATAAATGAAATAAATTAAATAAAACAAAAATGCTCGTTAGTACTGCTCCTATAAAAGAAAGTAGAGAAGAGTGGCCAAAAGAGAGGTCATGTTCGCTGAATCGGAAATCATCAACATTCTAAAGACATTCAAACTCTTCTCAGGCTCATCAAGAACAGACTTCAATTTCCATTTAAGTGTCTCTGGTCACGCGTGCGCCAATTAGCGGCTCATCAGGGCGTTAAGCGGCAAACACACCTCATAAACTCCTCCTGAACGGCTTGTGTGTTGAACTAAATCGGTGTTCTGCGGGTGCCGAGGCCTTGCTGAGTTTACTGTTTACGATTACCACATTGTTACTGCGAGGTGTGGGACGTGAAGGAATAGTATCACTGCGTCGTTACCTCTTTGGCTGAATTGGACCTTTCTTTCTTCATATTGTATTTTTCTTACTTCGCTTTCATTTTGTCACCACTTCTTGTTCCCCTTCGAGTGTGAGGAGGAATAATGTCACTGCATCATATTATGTTAGCTTAAACTGGACCATTCTTTTCCTGGATTGCAAATAGTTTCTTGTCACACCTGACGAGCTATTCCCAGTCCTCCCCACCCCACATCTTCCCTTTTCTTCCCTGCCATTCCCTTCCCTTCCGTTCTGTTCCCTTCCCTTGTTTAGTATATTCTCAGTTCAAACTCAGTGCCTGGTACACACACACACACACACACACACACACACACACACACTAATCCAGTGGCAACACTTGAGTCTCTTGCACCTCCTCCTCTTGAACCCAAAAGCTCAAGGCAGTCTTTCACACGTCTTTCTCCGCTGGAGTATCCAAACACATGCTTCTGCGTTTCTTACAAGTTCTCAGATTTACGACTTCATGCCGGACGGAAGTTACCGCCCTCCTTTTCCCACCCTTGCCCACCATAGCCTACCCTGCCCACCCTGTTTAACTTTTAATGCCCACTCTGTTCTTCCCTTATCCACCATTGCCTACCTATGTCCCCCACATGCCAAGTCCTTGTACCCACCCTCGCAGACCCTTCCCCACCCCGTCTACCGACCCTTGCCCACCCTATGCACCCACCCTTACCCTCCCGTGCCACCCTACATGTCCAAACTCGCCCACCTTATGTGCCCACCCCTGCCCCCTCTTATCCTCCGAAGTTCCTCAAGGGATGTCCATAAATCATCACGCGAGTTGGTCTAAGCAAAAGCATCTCGTTTTGTTCTAAAACTCAAACTCTTGTCTCTCAAATACATGTTTTAAATCTTTACTACACGAGTCGGACGAAGGAAAGGTACCCCCCTACCCCCCCCCCCCCCCCACACACACACACTGGCAGGTCCGCCTTGTTCTTTCCCCAAACTCGTTGTAAGTTGGTAAATGTTTCATGAGTTTGCCACCATTTCTCGAGCCCAAAAACGAACTCCCGCGTCTCCAATTTGTAAATTCGCTTCGCCCCGCTGGTAATTGTTGCTTTCCCAGTGTTTATGGTTAATATTCTTTTATGAGCTCATGTAGAGTACACACACACACAAAAAAAAAAAAAAAAAAAAAAAAAAATCGCTCTCGGAGTCTTCAATTTATACGGCCAAAGTCTAGAGGAGTCTTCCTGTCACCTTAATGTCTCAAGTTGCACCCAAACCCTTATGAGCTGATCCGAACACACACACACACACACCACCACCACCACCACCATCACACCCATCCCCCAAGCATCCTTGACCCCTCCAAACACCACCCACCCACCCAAACACCCATACATCCCCCCACACCCCTCTAACCCCCCCTATCTCCACCCCCCCCACAAGCCATTCTCCACTCTTCACAGGCCGTTCCCAGACACGCTCAGGTACCGCGGCGGCTCGCCAGGCCCTCGAGGCGGCGCTGAGTGGCCCTCGCCGTGATGTAAGTCTCAGAGAGGCGGCGTCGGGCGGGGTAATGGCGGGCCCCGAGCGTCTAATGGGTGCACACGCTCCTTACGACCTTGATTTCCCTGCTGACAGAACAGTGACGACCGACGCGAGTGAGGTCTGCATTAAGTTCTCCTAACCCTCACCCTCACCGCGCGGCGTGAGAGGGCGAGGGTTGGCATGGCGCGGCCTGAGCGTGTTGCCCTCAAGCCAGTGCCGCAGAGAAGAGGCTACGAGGAAGAGGACGAGGAGGTGGAGGGGGACGTGTGGGCTCTTGATTTCGCTCTCGAAGTGACTGCAGTGTGTTAGCCTCAAGTTTATGACGCGAGGTGGAGGGCGAGGACTGGAGGTGGAGAGGACGGGTGGGCTTGATGTTCTCCCTCACACTCCAATGTGAATAAAAAGCAGTAAAAGTATGATGAAAACGAAGAAAAAAGGAGCAAGATGAGGAACACGAATAACCCAGTTTAATCAAGAGAAGGGACGATGCATTGATGACATTTGGCCTAATACTCCAGGGCGAATAGGGATCAATAAGAGTGTAATGGGAACAAAGTGAAACGAAACAAGACACAAATATAGAATAACGCAATGGTTCAAGAAGGGAATTGATGATATTTCGCCTCACACTCCAAGGCGAATGCGAAATGGTAGTATGTGACAAGCACGACGACATGTGACGCAAGATGAAAGAAAAGAATGACCAAATATACTCCGAGGCGAATATGCATCAACAAAGTCAGGTAAATCACGATATAGAAAAAGATAATGCTGCAAATTAACTGGAGATAATGATGGATTGATGATAGCATTGATAATTTTCTGCCTCATACTTCAAGGCGAACGAAAGGAAGGGAAAGGAAGGGAGGGAAAGGGAAGGGAATTGGAATGGAAGGGAAGGGAAAGGAAGGGAAGGGAAGGGGAGATGGAGAGGGTGACGGCTGGGAATAGATTGTCGGGTGTAACAAGAAACCAGTTGCAATAATGTGTAATTTCACTGCCCTGATAATGATCCAATATGTAATTTACGTCATACAAAATTTAGGGTTACACTTTCAGGAAGATGCATCACTAATTAAGGTCACCTGGTATATTATTCACCTGACATGTGTCACCTTACTTGATTATGACCTTTTCTATCCGGTAATTATTTTTTGTTTGATTTTTTTTGTCTTGTATTACTTTTTATGCATTTTTTTCTTATACGAGCCAATTTTAGTGTTCTATTTCATTACAACGTCCATCTTCATGTTGCAATTACTTTAACCTTTTCCGTTAGCTGTCAGTATATTCATCCTTACCTGTTGTGTTGTACTGAAGTACGAAAGGGAAAGAAATTCTAAAGGGAAGGAGTGTATGAGGAGTATTGTAATTTTGTTTGGCAGCCTTATTTTCTTACATTACAATTTAACATCTTAAGCCAAACCGCAGTATTGTATTTATAACGCCAGGATTCATTAGGTGCTCTTCTAATTACATCACGTGTTTTTTGATGACTGGTGTGGTCATTGTTGGCTTGTTGACTTAGATGAGACAAGTACACTTTTACATTTCCGTAAAAAGTAATTGTGCAGCTAAGTTCACTCACTTAATTAACTGCTTGCATAAACTTGTTACCGGCCTATTCTGCTCATTGAGGCCATGACTTATTTGTTTATGATATTTACTTCCTAATGACTTCCTCCTTTTACCCAGAACAATAATTTTAGCTTACATTCTCAAACAGAATTATAGTTGTGGAGGACTGACTTTCGACTCTAAGAAGTAATTATAACACAAGGTCAGTTAAAGACGACAAGGAAAGAAGACTGGGACAGAGAACATGAGGCAGGTCACCAGGCAAACGAGACATGAGGAGACAGGGAAGGCGAATATGAAAGGGCAGGTAATGAGGTCGGTGAAGGAGACAGGTATGAAAGGACAGGTAATGAGACAGCTGAATGACAGGTAGCGCGCTTAGAAAAGATTATGTAAATGAGACACGTTGGGCAGATAAGAAAAGGACAGGTAAAGAGACAGGTGAACGTGACAGGGAAGGTAGGTTGGTAAGGCAGGTAAATGAGGCAGGTGAGTCAAAACCGGCAGGTACCGCCTTGGCCCGCGGCGCCGCGGCTCCCACGCCTCAACACTAACTGGCCGCCTAACATCCCCGCGACAGGCGAAACCCAGTAACTCCTTGCCGAGCTGTTCCGCCAGTCTGGACGAGGCTGGGCAGCGAGGAGTTTTGAAATTCTTTGCTGACAGCGAAAAAAAAAGTTGAGGGATTGAGCACTCAACTCTGCATGGCCACGTCTTTTTTTTTTTTTTTTTTTTTTTGGTTCTTTTTCGCACTTGTATATTTTATCTATATATACTGATTTTTTTTTCTGTATTTTATTTATTTATGAATTCTCTTTGGTGATTAAAAAAAATTGAAAGACTGAGCGCTCTACTGTGCTTACGTCTTTTCTCTTGTTTTTTCATACTTTCTGTATTATACTTCAGTGTATTTTTCTTCAGTGTATTTATTTACTTATTTATTCGTATTAATTATATTTTTTCTGTATTTTCGTTGTTGAAAGTAAAAAAAAAAATGAGAGACAGCGCTTTACTCTGCACACCTTTTTTCCTTTCTTCTTTTCGTACTTTCTTCATTCTATTAATTTTTCGTCGTGGGCGGGTCATCTTAACGACAAATTCTTCCATTCAGAATCACATTATCTATTACTCTACCTTTTTTAGACTTTTTTGCCCTTAAGCTTTCTCCTTTACGTCCTGCAAGAGTCCATGTTCTGTTACCACGCCCACCATTGCCTTCCCTCCTTGTTTACCATTCCTTATATTCTTTCAACCTTTCCATTATGTCATATTTCAAGCCCTCCCTAACTTGACGTCGTGTCGCGTCCGTCACGGCGCAGGACAGCTGCGACAATATTCCAGCGTCAGTGGCAGTAACACTCCCAGGCAAAGGCGACACCTGGAGGCACGTGTACAGGTGTGTGTGTGTGTGTGTGTGTGTGTGTGTGTGTGTGTGTGTGTGTGTGTGTGTGTGTGTGTGTGTGTGTGTGTAATTCACCTCTTGGGCTGCTGCGGGTCTCTCTCGAGACAGCCAGCCGTTCCCCTACGGAAGAGCACAGAGCTCTTAGTACCGATCTTTGGGTAGGGCTGAGACCACTCACACACAACACACCGCAACAACGAGGTCACAACTCCTTGCCTGACGTCGCGTACCTACTCACTGCTAGGTGAACAGGGGCTACACGTGAAAGAACATAAACACAATTTATCTTCACCCGGCCGGGAAATCGAACCCCGGTCCCTATGGGGTTGTGAGGCAGACGCTCTACGCACTGAGCTACCGGGACGTGTGTGTGTGTGTGTGTGTGTGTGTGTGTGTGTGTGTGTGTGTGTGTGTGTGTGTGTGTGTGTGTGTGTGTGTGTGAGTGTGTGATGGTGATCGACCAGTGGACGCTCCAGGCTTTTTAGGCAGACCACAACAGGAGAGTAAACTTAAAATTGTAACTTGGAATATTAATGCTGCTAGAACAAAACTAGAAAAACATATTGTCCAAAGTTTCCTAATTAATTATGATATTATCTGTATTAATGAAATCAAAACTCCACTACCACTTAGTAAACCAGGATATAAATGTTATAAAAGCGTGCACGCTCAGGAAGCGCATCGATGTGGTACTACAATATTTATAAAGAATTACTTAACTCCCTTCATTACAAACACGGACCAGAGTGTGACAGACGAAGTGTGGGTCCAGTTTAGTTGTGTAATAGGGGTTGTGTTTGGCTTCTGCTATATCCCTCCACCTGCCTCGCCGTATTTTAACCACTTATCTTTCTCAGCCATACAGGAAAAGATAAGGAGCTTTGATAATGATAAAGAGTTTGTAATTATTGGCGATTTGAACTCCAGGTTTGGCCTTAGTATACGCAACTTGCCGGTAAAAAGTGAAATACCCGATTCAAACTTATATACCTACCCTACGATACCAGATGATGTTAGTGTTGCGGACGATAATGCTTACATTTTAGGAACAATATGTTCTGACAATGATCTTTTGGTATTAAATAATCTATCTACCCCTACAAATTCGTTCAGAGGTGGGGAAACTTTTAAGAAGAAAAAACAATGGATTTCTGAATTAGATATATGTCTTTTGACCGTCAATCTTTTATACAGTATTGTTGATTTTAAGATTCATCAGACAGATTTTTTACCCTCTGATCACGCCCCCATCAGCTTAGAGATTATGTCACATGGCTTGGACATGAACCAGCTGTGCCAGCGTGCAGGACACCTGGGTCAACACTGGCCCTGGGGAACCCGGGAGCCAGATGAGGTGGTGTTACATAAGCCTGTTAGGTTTAACGATATTGATAAGGACCTGTTTCTGTCAAACCTATCTGAAGTGAATATAAGATGTGATGGACCGGACGATGTTCACACAAGTGCTTCGAAAATATCTGAATCCCTGTATATAAGTGCAGCCTCCAGCCGCGCCAACCCTGTGCACCACCGGGAAGATGGTGGCCTGGACCGCTGGGCCGGCCTGCTCTCTGATCCGGATGACAGGCGCGTCTGGGAAGCTATAGATTGGAAAGGGAAGTACCAGAACAGGGAGCGGGCAAGTGTGGTTCCACCTGACCAAGATTTTAAATTGTTTTACGAAAACTCGTACGGCGAGGTTGACCAACATATGAGTACAGATGTGAATGACCATAACGTGTATGTTCCCGTTCTGGACGACGCAATCACCCCATTCGAGGTATGCAAACAAATTCACAGACTTAAACCTGGGAAAGCGAGTGGCCCTGACGGAGTACCTCCGGGAATACTTAAATTACTTCCTGTACAATTTATTGTGATGATCTAAACATTTTTTAATCATGTGTTTTATTTAGCGACATATACCACCTGTTGGAGGGTTGCTAAATTTTTCCCCATTTTTAAGGAAGGTGACAGGGATAATGTGAGGAACTATAGAGGAATTAATATTATCAATAGTATAGCAAAACTATATGACATGATTTTGTGTTCAAGGCTCGAGTCCTGGTTCTCACCGTTTCGCGAGCAGGCGGGGGCACAGCGAGGTCGGGGATGCACCGAACACATAGTGACTCTTAGGTTACTTATGGATATAGCAAGGAAGAAAAAGAAAAAGTTATATGTAACGTTTGTTGATTTCAGCTCGGCTTATGACAGTGTCTAGACCACTCATGTTAGCGCTGCTTAAGAGATTAGGATGCGGGAGTGTGATGTAGTGTGCCGTGGCGGGCATGTACCAGGTGACACAGAGTGTGGCGGGTACCGCTGTGTTCACGGTGGCCGTCGGTGTGAGGCAGGGCTCACCTACTAGTTGCCTATTGTTTATACTATGCGTGAATGACTTAATTAAACTAATTAAAGAAAACTGTCCGGATGACGGCTTTTTAAAGTGGCTCCATCTTCTCATGTTGATGGACGACACAGACACAGTTTTACTTTCCACAACTCGAGCCAGAATGAAAGAGAAACTTTCTTTAATGAAACAGTATTGTGATGCATATAACGTGGGAGTGAACTTAGCAACAACTAAATTCTTCGTGGTTAGTGGTACGGCAGCGGATAGGGAGTCAATAATCGCGGATGACCTGATAGTGGAATGGTGCGATATGTACGTGTACCTGGGATCCCCATTTACACCTGATGGATCAGTTCCCTCCGCTGATAAGGCACATGCAGAGAGAAAAACGAAGGATATTAATAAGTTTATTATATTTGTGAAGAAAAATAACGATATACCCTTTTTAGTAAAAAAAACGTGTATTTAACGCATGCCTCATGTCATCATTACTATACGGTTGCGAGTCCTGGTTAAATGCGGATTTAAGCCTTGTCAATAAACTGTACCACTGGGCTTTGAAGAGCCTCCTTGATGTCAGGGAAAGCACTTGCAATGACATTTGTTACTTAGAGTCGGGATGTCCTCCATTAAGAGCTCTTGTTAAGAAAAGGCAAAGGGACTTTTTTCAAAGTAAATGGGAAGAAAGGGAGGCTGTGAACGATGACCCATTTGTCTTTGCAGTTAAAACCGTACTCAGTACTAGAATGAATACGAGGCTACACGTGACAGCCTTGCTACAAGAGAACCCTGATGACATCCAAATAGGGTGGGATGAATTAAAAAATAATGTACTTAATGCCATATCATCAAGGAGAATAACATATAGGACCATAATGAACCCCAGTCTGGAAGTACATCCTTTAAATGTAACTAAACATAATGTAAGTGAAATTCACAGGGCAGCATTTACTCGGTTTCGTGTGTCGGCGCACTCTGGCAGTGGAGGTTGGCAGGTGGAGTAGGAGGGGGTTAGGCCACCTCTCACTGGCAGAGAGGCTGTGTGTTTGTGGTGGCGTACAGACCGAGGTGCATGTGATCGAGAGCTGCCCATTTGACGCAACACATACGAGATACATATGGCTTGTCATCTATTAATGACATGTTCTCGGCAAATCACGGTAACAACCTTGTATGTAATATCATCTGGCAGGTTTTAGAAATTTACAAAGATTGAGTATTAGACATATCCATCATTTTGCACTCAAATATTGTTTTTAGTCAAATGTTGTTCTATTTTTTGTATTGCATTTTACTTTTGAATTGTAATTTTGTATTCTTTTATCGTAGTGTATTGTATTGTATTTTACTATTGTATTGCATTTTTGTAGTCTTTTATTGTGGTGTATTGTATTGTATTATTGCACTACTGTATTCTTGTATTCTTTTAAATTTTATCTTAGTTCTTATTTTAGTTTCAGATATTTTGTAATGGACCGACAGCGTCATTGCTCATTTGTATCTATAATATGTCAAGTTTTGTAATTTTATGACTTTGTTTTGTAATTTTATGATTCTGTTGTGGTCAATAAAATAATAATAATAATGTGTGTGTGTGTGTGTGTGTGTGTGTGTGTGTGTGTGTGTGTGTGTTTGGAAAAATCTTCGAAAGAATAATCAACCTACGACTCAGGTGTCACCTTTAGGAAAATAGCCTTTATAACCCGTCCCAGTATGGCTTCAGGGCAGGGAGGAGCACTACGTCAGCTATCTCAATCGCCAGCGAAAAAGTATCACTCACTAAAGTACAAGGAATAAACTGCACTATTATCATTATTATTATCAGCAAGGCGTTTGATAAAGTCTGGCTTTAGGGCCTGCAAAGCAAAATACTTCAACTGGGACTGCCAGAGCTAACGGAAAAACTGTTATGTAGCTTCCTTGATCAGCTACATAAAAAAATAAATGACATAAAATACAGGGCAACACCATCTCCCACCAAAAACAATGCCAGATATTAGGCCACACAGTGACAACCACCAGCCTGCTCGTTAAACATGTCTACGACAAAACAATGAAAGTTAAAATAGCCCTCACATCTTTAAACAGATTCTGGCTCTTCACAGAGCGGCTCAAACTATATCTGGTAAAGACTAAGATACTTCCTATACTAGACTACTCACCCACCCCGACACACATGGCTTCCCATGATGTTACAGCTTCAGAGGCTGCAGAACAAAGCGCTGAGATTTGCCACCGGACAGAAATACCCGTACACGGAAAACACAGCAGCGCAACACCGCAGACTCGGAGTACAACTAGTCAGCACAAGGCTACGGGAGGTCGCCGGCAGGCTATGGGAGAAACTCGACCAGCAAGATGACGTGAACTACACCCACGTCAAGGAGCTTGACGGTAGCACGATCTTGGTCCACCCCTGGTTTCCGCGCAGCTTGAAGTCACTACGAGAACAAACGTCCACACATCACTTCACACAAGTGACGCCATAGCTTAGCTTAGCTCTCTACACACAAATAATTCAAACACACACACTCCCAGCACGCCGGGGGTATACAAATAAGGTGCCCGATAAACAATAACTACACCAGAACAACTAACGAACCTACACCATACTACTGTATACTCCTACTGTCTTTCCTATTCCCCACCTGTACCTTCACCACTAACCCACTTCCTCCTTGTGCTATACCCTTGATTAAGAAGAGAGAGAGAGAGAGAGAGAGAGAGAGAGAGAGAGAGAGAGAGAGAGAGAGAGAGAGAGAGAGAGAGAGAGAGAATCCTCTTCCTTTCATTGTGAGGAATGGACTGAGGAGAGCGAGAGAAGGGCGGCGGAATGAAGGAAAGTTTGGATGTAGAGAATAATGAATGCGGAGTGAGGAAGGCAGAGAAAGTCGGGGAAAGACAAGGAAAAATTAATAACGAAAATGAAACAGTACGAATATAAGTATACACCAAATGACCATAAAGTTGAAAGGGGGAAAATGTGGAGGGGAAAGAAAAAATGTATAATAAATTGTAAAGGAAAAGAGAGAAAAAAATGCAGAATGTAAATGTGGAAAGAGAATGGAAAATGCAAATACGAAATAGATGACTGAAGAAACATGGAATTAGAAAACAAACGAAGTGGAAATTTACGAATTGAAAAAAAAAAAACTGGATAGGAACTTTAAGGAAAAGAAAAACTGAGAAAACTATATAATGGAAGAAACAAAAACAAATTACAAATTACAAGAGCAGAGGAACATGATAATTAAGTGGAAAGGTAAAAAAAAAATACCGTAAAAAAAATAAAGGAAAAAAAATCCATTGAAAAAGAATAATCAGTGAAAGAAAGACGATACGAAAATACGACACAAAAAGACCAGAAAAAAACATGAGGTTAAAGAGAAAAGAAAGAAAATGATGAAAGAAAATAAAACTAAAATGGAAAAATGGCACCAAAAAATACGGAAGAACAGACCATAAAAAAACAAGAAATTAAAGACCTAAGAAAGTCAAGTGAAGAGTTAAATGAAGAGGGAAATATGACAGAAAGTAAAATAAAACAGAAGCAAATGAAAAGAGAACGATTTCATGTGCGTATTCTTACCTTCATTTATTTTGTGGTTGCTGACCGACTTCAAACTCTTACCTGGGAAAAAGAAAAAAAAAAACATTATTTGACCCGTCCAGGTAAAGGAAAAGAAAAGTTTGGAAAAATACTTCAACACCAGCTAAGCAAACAATAAATATGAAAAAAATACAAAGAAAATCACAAAAAAATAATGCAGTAACGGTTCTGTTCAGGAAAGGTGAGAAGAAAAGGGTTGGAAAACTCCCTTAGGATCAGGAAAGACAAAACTAAGAAAAAACAAAGAATATAACAAAACAAAACAAATGTAATAAACCGAAGCAACACTAGTTTATTGAGTACCTTGTTAACTTAAATCATCAGGGAGGACCAACATAAACAGAATTAGTTCCAAAAATGGATGAAAAAAAAAGAAAATTAACAACTGAAAGAAAGAAATATAAGTAGGATGACAAAAATAGGAAGAATATCATTACGAATATCAGGGAAAAATGAAAATACGAAAAAATGAGAAGAGGAAAGAGATACTAATACAACCCGCAAGAACACAGCACGTAGCATGGAAACAACAGAAAGCACAAGAAAATCAGTGAATAGAGAGAAAGAATAATGGAAAACGGAAAATAAGAAACATAAAACAATGAGATAAAAAATAAACAACCTAAGAAGAGATAAAAAGATAAACAAGAAAGTGAAGAGAGCTAAAGAAATAAAAAAAAAGACAGGAATATAAATAAAAAGTGGAAATAGCTAAAACAAGAAGCCAGAGATAAATATAAAAAGAACAAGGAGAGGACAATGAAGAAAATGGAAGGTGAAGAAAACAGGAGGCACAAAGAAGTCCCCGAGCAAGACAAAGTTAGAAGAGGAAGATAAAGGCGAGGAGAAAGTTACCACGGAAGGAAAAAAAAAGAGAAAGAACTAAGAAGAAAGTAAAGTCCTAATGAATGCAGAGAGAGAGAGAGAGAGAGAGAGAGAGAGAGAGAGAGAGAGAGAGAGAGAGAGAGAGAGAGAGAGAGAGAGAGAATTTTGCAGTGAGGAACTGGATAGAGTGAGAGAAGGACAACAACTGGAGGAGAGAAATAGGGAGGCACAGTGCGGAGGAAGAGAGGAGGAGGAACACAAAGGAAGAACAAACAACAGCAGACCTGCTGGTCCTTACGAGGCTGTTTGTGACAAGCTACACTAACTATCTAATCAAAGGTGGAAGATGAAGGACAACAAAGGTGAAGCTCCCCCCACCACCACCCCCCACCCCCCCATCCCTCCAGCCAAAGCTGGCAGGAAAGGAAAAAGAACCATGCAGTATTGAAAAACTGTATGAAAAGGAAAGAGGAAAGAACTACCATTACTCTTACCACTAACCGGGCGATAAAAACGGACAAGGACACCAGTATTAGAGAGAACGTAACGTTATTACGTCAGTGATTTATATCTGCATTTCTTTTTGAGACACGTTTTGAAAGGCCCCTCCCCGTGAGATTATTGCCCTGTGGGACTAGGGGGAAGAATAGGTCTGTTAATTGCTGTTTTGGATTCAAAATACTTGTCTAATCTGTTCTTGAAAGCCGTAACTGTTGAACTATCAACGACATCACAGGGAAGAGAGTTCCAAACATTAACAACTCGATTGAAGAAGAAGTGTTTGGCTTGGTGCGACGAAAATGTTATTTCTTTTTGTTCTATTTGATCGATCAATTGTAAAGTAAGCTTCCGCATTAATATTACTGTATCATTTAAACATTTTAAACACTTCTATTATATCGCCTCGCATTCCTCGCTTTTACTTCTAAATTTACTTCTTTAAGCCTTTGTTCATAAGATAAATTTTTCAACCTAGGACTTATTTGTGTTACTTTCCGTTGAACCTGTTATAACTTTTCTATGCCTTTTCTGTAATAGGGAGACCAAAACTGTACACAGTACTCTAGATGGGGTCGAACCAGCGAGGAGGAGGAGGAGGAGGAGGAGGAGACCCTGAGGCTGACAGGTACACGCCTGACGCCCTAACACATTAATTTCTGTGTAACTTAAAAACTGGAAACATGCTTCGGCAAGACGAGGAGAAAGAAGAAACGCGAGAGGCGGGGTGAAAACATGGACACGTGGAGGACCAGGCAACGGAAAAAAAACATTAACCCATGAGGAGGCTGCCTGTGTAGGGATTCAATAAATGCTTGGTGGAATTGAAATTGTTAAGGAACTTGCACACCTGAATATTGGCTGGCCATTACCGCAGACATCTTTTCAGGTACGAAAAAGGTGAGCAATTTCTACATGAAGAAGTTAATAGTGTGACTTAAGAAGGAGGAGAAGGAGCGTGAAAAAGAGGAGGAAGATGAAAAGAGGTGGAGGAGGAGGAAGAGGAGAAAAAAAGAAAAGTGTCAAAGTGAGCCTACTATTTAACTACTTTGGTTAAGATATTTTCATTTCTACGAGATTATAACTTTTTTTTTCATAATTGTGAGGTTTCAAAAAAACTTTCCCACAATTATTTTTGCGTCATAAGGATCAAAGAAACGAAATTATGCAGACCAGTCGGCCGTACTCTCTCTCTCTCTCTCTCTCTCTCTCTCTCTCTCTCTCTCTCTCTCTCTCTCTCCTGGTCACACAAATTCTCCGCCGCCTTGCCACAGCCCTCGAGAGTTCACTGACGGTACACTTTTTATGGATTCCGTCACACATCGGTCTCTTGGCCAACGACGTTGCGGACCGTCTTGCAAGGGCTGCCTGTGACCTGGACCCGCCAGCTGCTGGTGCCGCTGCTACCTCCCTGCCGTGGTGCAAGAAAATGGTACGCCAAGCTGCCTGCTCCTCCACCCGTCACCGTAGCGATGCTGAGAGGGCCGCCAGTGCGTCTATCCAGCACTACGAACACTTCCTGCCTCGTCCACACATGTACCGTCGCTCCGGTCTCATGGTTCGCCGCCATAACGTAGTGTGTGCTCGTCTCCGGCTTGGGTACCGGCGAGTGTGGCAGCTGGCCGAGGCGGGGGACGCGCCTCACTTCTCCTGCAAGCTGTGTGACGCGCCCAATGCTAACACCCTTGAACACTATTGCTTGGAGTGTCCACGTGTTGCTGACTTAATACCACAAGGACTCTCACTTGTGGAGACATGTAAATACTTATCGTCTGGAAACAATCTAGATGTTATCCTCACTCGACATCCACATTTTGGGGGATGCTAAATTATTATTATTATTAGTTTTTTTCTTCCATACTGTTGACTCAGTATCACAGCGTGCCCTGTGAGGCACGAGTCGCCTGTATCCAAGTTAGCATCCTGAACATGGCACCCTTGCGTGTAATAAATTAACCAAATCAATCATCATCTCTCTCTCTCTCTCTCTCTCTCTCTCTCTCTCTCTCTCTCTCTCTCTCTCTCTCTCTCTCTCTCTCTCTCTCTCTCTCTCTCTCTCTCTCTCTCTCTCTCCGCGTTCGAGTGTGTGGGCGAGCATTCGAAAAGACACAAAAAGCAGAAAGATTTGAAAGGCAAAAAAAAAATGATTAAAGAAAGTGAAAGAAAAATACAGATGCAGGAAGAAGAAAAAAAGTGACACAAAAGCCAAACAGATGCAAAGATAAAGAAAAAGACGCCGAGGAGAGCGGAATAATGAGATGATAAGAGGCAAGTACAAGAAACGCCATTGAGTCTAATTAAAAAATGTTTATAGTGGTGATGATTTGACTACTACTACTACTACCATTACAACTACTACCATTACTCCTCCTGCTGCTACTTCTATTATAAACTACAGATATAGACTAAAAATACAAGCAACACAATAACATCCACTTCTACAACTGCTACTACTATTGCTGCTACCACTTATTTTACATGAACTACATTTACTATTATCATTACTACTACTACTACTACTACTACTACTACTGCCAATATCACCACCACCACCACTACCACCACCCCTACCTATTAATGCTACTACCACCACCACAGCCGTCACTACCACAGAGATCATAATCAAGATAAAAAGGCAAAACTAATATTTCGACTCCCGGCGGAATCTTTTGGGCAGGCAAATTATTTAATGCTTCCAAGCCGCCTCAAAACACGCCAGGTAAAGCCTCCAGCCGCGGGGTGTGTCGGGCTGCACGAGCGAGGCTTCAAAGGCTGCTTGACGAGGCTCCGAACGCTGCCGACTCACGAGGACTCGTGGGGGTGGGGAGGAGGAGGAGGAAAGAGGGAAGGAGGAGTATGGAAGACTTAGGGAATGTGGATGTTTTCTTCTCTCTCTCTCTCTCTCTCTCTCTCTCTCTCTCTCTCTCTCTCTCTCTCTCTCTCTCTCAGCATCTCTTCCAATGTCTTTCTTGTCTATCTTTCGCGCCTGAATTTCACTCCTGCTCCTCCTCCTCCGATTAAACTTTATTTCACTGCAAAGATGCTTACGAGGGGGTATGATTCAGGTCTTCAAGTATCTGAAGAAGCGTCGACGTCTTTCTGAGCTGCAAACCAACTCAAGAACTAGAAACAACGATCTACCCATTCCACCGAGGCGATGCAATACAGGCATCAGGAGGGATTCCTTCTCAAACTGAGTCATACGCCACTGGAGCAGCCTTTTTGCTGAAGCAGTGCAGAAACCATCAACTCTCTCAGAAATCGCGTCGATCGTTACTTCGTTGCAACAGGAGTAAACTGAACGTTCGTAACGAAGTGCTTTGATCGGCTCTGCTGGAACCAGAGCGGGCAGCCTCGTAATGAGCCAATAGGCTTCATCTTGGCTGCCTTTCAATGTTTCCATGTTTCCTTCTCGTCTTTTTCTTTCTATTTCACCTCCTCCTCCTTGTCCTTGTCCGTGTCCTACTCGTAAGTTCCACCTGTCCTTCACTAACCCTTCCTTTACTCAGGCCTCTTCTCTTCCTTAAACGGTTTCTATACCATCAATTCCTCCTCCTCCTCCTCCTCTTCCTCCTCCTCCACCTGCAACAAACAAGCTCTTTAAGTACCTGAACAAGCTCAGCAATGTTGATCACTCCAAACTCTTCACGCTACAAACTAACCCGAGGACAAGAAACAATGGAAAACAGTTCAAGCAAGGCGATGCAATACCGACATCGTCAGGAGTTATTTCTCGAATAGAGTTGTTCGCCATTGGAACAGCCTTCCTGCAGACGTAGTTAGGGCAGAGAACATCAACTCTTTCAAAAATCGCATTAATCGACACTTTGCTGCATAGGGAGTAAACTGAACGTATCCAAGAGTAGGTACACAAGTGCTTTAATCCTTTCCGCAAAGCCACTCCTGTGGCTGACGGATTGATTAAATCACTAAAAACAGGCAGCCTTATAATGAGCCGACAGGCTTTTTGCTGCCTGCTTGTCCATATTTCCATGTTTCCTCCTCCTCCTGGGCGCGTAATAACGAGGGCAAACCAAAGTTAATTTTTGGATAAAAAGTTCTATTGGGAAGGATCCGAACACTTTACGGAGGATCAGGAGGATGAGGATGAGGATAAAGATAAGGAGGAAGAGAAATGATGGAAGAGAGAGGAGAAAGAAAAGATAAGAGCCAATGGAGAGAGTGAGGAGGATCAAGTGTGAAGTGAAAGGGAGACGAGAGAGAGAGAGAGAGAGAGAGAGAGAGAGAGAGAGAGAGAGAGAGAGAGAGAGAGAGAGAGAGAGAGAGAGAGAGAGAGAGAGAGAGAGAGAGAGAGAGAGAGAAATATGTGAAAGAGGAGACGGGAGGGAGAGGGAAAGTTAGAAGAGATGGAAGAGGGGAAGAAAATTTAGGTAATGAAGGGGGCAGGGGAAGGAGGGAATGAGGAGAGAGGTGAGAGGGAAGGATTATGGAAGGATAAGGGAGAGAGAAGAATTCTGAACATATGGTGTAAGGAATATAGGAAGAAGTGGCACAGACGAGGTGGACAGAGGGAGAAAGCATAAGGGAAAGAAATAAATGAGGCAGACAATATAATGTTTATAAGCAAATGAGGAGGAGGAGGAGGAGAGAAGAAACAAGACAATAAAGGAGGGAGGGAAAGATGGGAGGAGAAGACGGGAGGGAGCTAAGAAGAGAGTAGAGGGAGAGTGAGGAAGAGAAAGATGTGAAAGAGAAAAGAAATACAGACCCAGGAAGAAAGAGAGGAAAGGAAGGAGAGACAAAGAGGAGGATAGAGGAAAATTTAGAGGGCGAAAGGAAGGAAGAAACGAAAACAGGAATGAATGTGTACATATGAAAAAAATAGGAATTATGGATTAATAGATGGATGGATAGATAGACAGTAAAGATAGCGGCAGTGAGGGAGGACAGGAGTGAAGGAAAGATGGAGGGAGGAGGGAGAGGGAAGGAAAAACGGAATAAAGAGTTTGCATAATTCCGTAAATGTAAGATTGATGCAGTGCGGCGTTTGTGTGTGTGTGTGTGTGTGTGTGTGTGTGTGTGTGTGTGTGTGTGTGTGTGTGTGTGTACATTTCCAAGCGTACCGGTTCGGGTAAGGTTGGTGTACAGAGGAAATAATGTATGTATGTATGCATGTATGTTGACATGAATAGATCGATGGATGACTGGAAGACGTAACTATGTATATATTTATGTATGTGTCGATTTGTAACGGCCTATGTATGTGTATGTATGAATATTTGTATGAATGTATGAATGTACGTATGTGAATATGTATGTGTGTGCGGGCAATACATTCGTGTTTGTCATGTCCCTGTCATGCTCCCCTCTCACCTCCTCCACGTCCCTTTATCCTCCTCCTCCTCCTCCTCCTCCTCCTTCAGAAGGCTGTTTTACATCTTCAGAAGGCTGTGACCGAATGGAAAGTCAAGCACAATGATCTTGAAAAGAAATTTGTAGCCCTTCAGGAATTTGTTTTAACAAATGTGGCAGTGACTCCACCATCGATGGTGGAGAGGCCCTCCACCGAGACTGTGCCCTCTCCAGACGACCCTCCTGCTTCACGGGAGGACGTGTTACCTGCCTCACAGGTTGACTCCCAGCCTGCCTCACAGGATAACCCCCAGCCTGCCTCACAGGCTAACCCCCAGCCTGCCTCACAGGCTAACCCCCAGCCTGCCTCACAGGCTAACCCCCAGCCTGCCTCACAGGCTGACCCCCAGCCTGCCTCACAGGCTAACCCCCAGCCTGCTTCACAGGCTAACTCCCAGCCTGCCTCACAGGACAACTTCCAGCCTGCCCCACTTAACGCTTCTCTTCCTGCTTCACAGGATGTCGGGTTCCAACCTGTAAGGAATGGAGCCAAACCGAAGCATGCAACCAAGGATTTACTGACCCCCACTACCTTCAATAGGTTCCAGGTGCTGGCAGACACCATGGAGGATGAGTTCGAGACTCGCCTAGTTGGGGACTCCATGGTGCGTGGCCAGCTGGTTGAGTTCTGTGGTCGTTCATCAAACGGCCGCAGAAAACGTTACTGCTATCCAGGTGCCAGACTGGACGACATCACCGCAGCGTGCGATGATGTCACGAGAAATGCCGACCGAAACACCCTCTTTGTCATTCACGCGGGGACAAATGACGTAAAGACAACCCTTTCTGAGGAACTGCTTGAGAAATACCGCCGCATGATCAAGCAGTATAAACGTAAACCGGATACCAGTAACATCATAATCTCAGGAATCCTCCCGAGGGTCGGTGCCGAATCTAGCTTTTACAGTAAGGCCTTCAGCACAAACAACAGACTTCAGTCCCTTTGCTCACAAGAAAACGTCCAGTTCGCTAACTTGTGGAACAATTTTTACTACGATTCAGACTTGTTCCTTCCTGATGGCATTCACTTAAACCCTGTTGGAGCAGCCCGTTTCGGGAGGCTGCTCTGTGACCAAGTGGCTCTTCGAAAGCCAAAAAACGCGGAGGCGAGAACACCAGCAGCTCCACCGTAAGGGTGCACTCAACCCGCAAAACTCCCGACTCGAATGACATTAAAGCTTGCTATGTAAACGCTCGTAGCCTACGTAACAAATTTGAAGACTTAGAAGTCCTCGCAGCTACAAATCATTATCACATCATCGGAGTCACAGAATCTTGGATAGACACTTCAAATAGAGATTTCATTGCGGAATATAGATTACCGGGTTATACCATTTTTAGTCATGAAAGAGAGAACAGACAGGGTGGAGGCGTTATCTTTATATCCACAACTCTCTCCTCCAGTATCCGTGAAAACAGATATTATAACCAATGTAGACACGGTCTTCATTGAAATTAAAATAAATCTCGTAAAATAGTAATTGGACTTATCTACAGACCGCCAAGGCAGACTCTTGATATCGACCACGCATTAAGTGAATTATTATTAGAAACAAGTAGCAGTTGCGAGGCAGTAATTGTTGGGGACTTTAACTTGCCAGTGAAAAGATGGGGTGAACCGTTGAACTGTCATACAGGGCTCGACCTGTACACAAATTTACTAGAAAGTGATTTACATCAACACGTTCAAGAACCGACTCGGGAAAATAATATACTTGACCTTATCTTTTCAACGACAGCTGATCTAGTTAACGAAGTAAATGTTGGTCCAATTTTAGTTCTAGCGATCACCGAACAATCACATTCAGCATCAATATGAAAGAAAGTAAAGTAACTCCTAGTAAAGAAAAGGTGCCTGATTATCAGAGAGCGAATTTCGTAAGACTCCGATCAATTCTAAATAATTCTGACTGGACTGAAATCACGGCGGAAACAGATATTGATAAATCTTGGGGGGCCTTCACCACAATATTGAACAATGCCATAAGCATATGCGTACCCTATCGTAACAGACGTTCAGCTTCTAAGAAGAAACCCAAATGGTGGAATAACGAAATTCAAAATAGCCTATCTCTTAAAAACGCGTATACAGTAGGTACATATCATCTCAGAGCGAGGCTGACAAACTAGAGTTGGACAGAATTCGCCGCGAAACCAAGAAATTAATAAAACGAAGCAAGAAAAATCTTGAAGAATATATAGCGGAAACAAGTAAATCTAATCCTAAAGAATTTTTCAGCTATGTAAATAATAAAAAGTCACTCACTTGTGGCATCGGACCGCTTGCAAATGAAAATGGTAACCACACGAACGATGAAAATGAAATGGCTACAATCCTAAATAACTTTTTCGCATCCGTATTTACCGACGAAGATTGTTTATCACCTCAAGCGCCAGAGGTTAGAAGGACCGAAAAGATGTTAAGTGGCGTGCTCATCGTAGAAAGTGACATTTTACGCACAATTGAAAAGATTAAAGTAAGCAAAGCTCCTGGTCCAGACAAAATTACCCCTAGGGTCTTAAAAGAAATCAAACATCAAATTTGTAAACCGCTCTCCATCATATTCAATAAATCTTTAACAGCTGGAAGAGTTCCGTCGGATTGGAAACTTGCAAATGTCACACCAATTTTCAAAAAGGGGGACAAGTCTCATCCAGGAAACTATCGACCAATTAGCCTGACATCTATTGTTTGTAAGTTAATGGAGACTATCATTCGCGACAATATGGTGAAATTCTTCGAAGAAAATAATATAATAAATAATTCGCAACATGGCTTCCGTAGTAAACGTTCGTGTTTGACTAACTTACTTGATTATATTTAACTATATTTTTGAGGTGTTCGATGAAAGCAGATCAGTAGATATCATATATCTGGATTTTCAAAAGGCATTTGATAAGGTCCCCCACCAACGATTGCTCAGCAAACTACTGGCCTACGGTATCTCGGGTAACATTCACAATTGGCTTGCGGACTGGCTCTCTGAGCGGAAACAGAGAGTAGTTCTAAACGGTGTTACATCTAACTGGCTCGATGTCAAAAGCGGCGTACCTCAAGGATCAGTGCTTGGCCCCATGCTCTTCTTAATTTATGTTAATGATATCGATGATGGGCTCACTTGCAAAGTATCAAAATTTGCTGATGACACAAAATTGCTAGTAAAGTAACTGCGATACTCGACGAAGAAGCTTTACAATCAGATATAGATCGACTTGCACGTTGGGCCAATCAATGGCAAATGAAATTTAACGTTGAGAAATGTAAAGTGTTGCACATCGGAAAAAATAACAATCGCGTTCGGTACGTAATGAATGGCCAACAACTTTCTGCAGTAAGTAAAGAAAAGGATCTTGGAATCACTATATCAAGCGATTTAAAGCCCGGTCAGCATTGTTCAGAGGTAGTTAAAACTGCAAACAAATTGGTTGGCTTCATCGGACGAGTCTTTAATAATAAATCGGAAAAAGTAATATTAAAACTGTATAATTCGTTGGTTCGACCCGTCTAGAGTACTGTGTACAGTTTGATCTCCCTACTACAGAAAAGACATAGAAAAGTTGGAACGGGTCCAACGCAGAGTAACAAAGATGATTCCTAGGTTGAGAAATTTGTCATATGAACAAAGGCTTAAAGAAGTAAATTTATTCAGCCTATCAAAACGAAGAATGCGAGGCGATCTAATAGAAGTGTTTAAAATGTTCAAAGGATTCAGTGATATTAATGCGGAAGATTACTTTACAATTGATCGATCAAATAGAACAAGAAGAAATCACAATTTGAAGATAAGTGGTAAAAGATTCTCGTCGCACGAAGCTAAACACTTCTTCTTCAATCGAGTTGTTAATGTTTGGAACTCTCTACCTTGTGATGTCGTTGATAGTACAACAGTTACGGCCTTCAAGAATAGATTAGACAAGTGTTTTGAATCCAACCAGCAACTTAGATATTACTCATTGTCGTAATAACGTTAAGTTCTTTCGAATACTGGTGTCCTTGTCCGCTTTTATCGCCCGGTTAGTGGTAGCAGTAATGGTAGTTCTTTCCTCTTTCCTACATAAATTCCATGCAGTTTTTCCATGCTGCATGGTTCTTTTTCCTTTCCTGCCAGCTTTGGCTGGAGGGATGGGGGGGTAGGGAGGAGCCTTCGCCTTTGCTGTCCTTCATCTTCCACCTTTGATTAGATAGTTAGTGTAGCTTGTCACAAACAACCTCGTAAGGACCAGCAGGTCTGCTGTTGTTTGTTCTTCCTTTGTGTTCCTTTGTGTTCCTCTTCGGCAATTCAATAAGGCAGGGTCACAAGGTCACTTATTACAGGTATCATGGAGGAGGGGAGCAGGCGGGTGAGAGAGAGAGAGAGAGAGAGAGAGAGAGAGAGAGAGAGAGAGAGAGAGAAACTAACTTTGGCCCGTTTCCAATGATTGTATGCGTCTGTGTGTGTGTGTGTGTGTGTGTGTGTGTGTGTGTGTGTGTGTGTGTGTGTGTTTTTACGTCGCGGCCTATTGCACCGGTAGGCTTCTTCTCGGTGGGTCCTGATGGTCGGCCCAGCCCGTTCTGGCGCAGGCGAGTGTTTATAGTGGCGCCATCTTGTGTTGGCTCATGCTGCCCTCCGGAACTCATCTTTGAGCCTCTCTTTGGAGAGGTTATCTAGAGCCCAGGTTGATGGGTGGTCTTCAGGCCAGCATGTGGGTAGTCTTAGGCCACTCGGCGGTGACTGAAAAACCTCAGCTGTGCGGCGGCCAGGATTCGAACCCGCGTCCCTCATGGAGCCCCTGAACGCGGGGCCGTCATGCTAACCATTGTGTATCCACTTCCAAACAAACGGAATTCTTTAGTTGAACTGCTCTCTCTCTCTCTCTCTCTCTCTCTCTCTCTCTCTCTCTCTCTCTCTCTCTCTCTCTCTCTCTCTCTCTCTCTCTCTCTCTCTCTCCCACCTTCCCTCTCTCCCACCTTCCCTCTCTCCCACCTTCCCTCTCTCCCACTTTCCCTCTCTCCCACCTTCCCTCTCCACCCCTTTTCCTCTCTCCCTCCCTCCTTCCACCCCCCAACTTTACCATGGAAATATTCACCGCCGAGTAATTAGCATAGAAATAGATTCTTTTGTGGCTTGGTTAGAGGCATTCGCGTCGCCGATACATGCAACACGAAACTGGAATAGGAAACAGAACGATGAGTGAGGTTGAAAGGAAACAGCGAAGGGATGAGGAATAACAGAAGGTGCAGAACAATAACAGGAGGCAGCGGTAGGCGAGGATGTAGAGAACCCAGCGAGGCGAAGAGGCAGTGAGGATAACGGAGTGAATAAAATCAAGTTAACGCAACGACAGTACAACAACAAGATGAGCAAAGAATCAAACAGGGCCGAAGGAACAGTAGTAGAAATGATAATGAAAAAGTATGAAAACAATCAGAAAGATAGCTATAGTTTAGCTGGAAACTTCAACGCGAAAAAAAGCGATTTCGAATGAAAATATGTAAAAAAAAAAAGGAATTCATGTAACGGGAAGGGGAAATAAAGGGAAGAGAACGAAAGCAAATGGACGGCGAAAAAAAAAGTTAAATGAACGCCACCGGATTTAGTTTTACATGAACGTTGTACAAATATGAAATGAAAGTAAATATGGTAAATACTGCCCGATCTTTTAATAGTTTTGCGTTTATACTGCTGCCTCTGCTTACATTATTACTATTACTACTACTACTACTACTTCTACTACTACTACTAATAATAATAATAATAATAATTTTAATACTACAACTACCACAATCACAACCACCAATTCAATCCCTTTAAATCATTACAACACCACTGAGTATTAATTGAAACACACCCACCACCACCTTCACCACCACCACCACCCCCACCTGCCACTTTGCATGCAGGGCGAGTCTCGTATTTACCCTGAAATCTCTAACCCTTTGCCAGGCTCCGGCGGCCCTGCCTGTACTCGCCTGCCCCGCCCTGTAGCAGGAAGGCCGCTCAAGGCTCATTCAACCCTCGCCACCAAGGCCAAACTGCCCCCAAAATCCCTCTCACTTAGCCCTCTACTCTCCTCCTCCCTCCCTCCCTCCCTCTCTCTCCTACTCCTCCGGCTTCCATCATGTTGCTATTCCTTTCTCTTCTCACTTCACTCACCTTCATTCTCCTCTTCTCCTTCTCTTCCGACCCCCTATCTCCTCCTCCTCCTCCTCCTCTCCACCGAGCCATGTCCGAAGCTTCGAATCTGTAATCCGTTCATTCATCCGTCTCTCTCTCTCTCTTGATTGTGATGAGATTTTTTTGGTTATAGTTTTTTTTCAGTAGTAAGATAAGTAGTAGTAGTAGTAGTAGTAGTAGTAGTAGTAGTAGTAGTAGTAGTAGCTGTAGTAGGGAACGTGGTGGTGGTGGTGGTGGTGGTACGGTGTTAACTTTCACTTTTATTTGAGACTAACATATTCTTACTTTGTTCCTCTTTTCTTACTTAAATGTTTACTTCCTTTTTCTTTACGTCAATAATCAATTTCTCTTTTCCTTCCCTTCTTTCCTTTCTTACACTTTTTCCCTAACTTCCCTCATGCTTATAATTTTCCTCTTTTTCTTTTCTATCCTTCTTTACTTCATTTTATTCCCAAACCCCTTACTTCCTATTCTCTTTCTTACTTTCTTTTTCATTCCTATAATCCCCACTATTTTCCTTCCTTCCTTCATTTTTACTTTACTCCTCTCATCCAACCTTTCTTTCCCTAACCTTAAAACCTTCCCTCCCTCTTCCATTCATTCTGTGTTTATTTTCTTCTTTCTTTCTCCTTCCTTGTCATAATAAAAAAAGCTTTCAAACTCTTCCACTGTTAATATATTTCTTTGGCACAATTCTTGGGCATTCTACCATTTCCTTCAGTCTTCCTTGCGTCTCGTTTTTTTTCCTTTTTTATTCTTCTTTCGCCTCGGCTTGATTTCATTTGTCTATTTATATATTCTAACTTCGTGTGTGCGAGTTTATTTTTCAGTCCGAGCAAAGCCAAAAATTCGCCAGACAATTTTTGGATAGTTTTCTTTTTCTTCCTATCTTACATTTTCATTCTTCTTACTCTTCTTATTTTCTCGCTTTTTTCTGTTTTTTCTTTCTGTTTTCTGTTATTCTGTTTTCTATTATTTCCTTTTCTTCCATTGTTTCTTTTATTTCAATTTTATTCTTAGAGAGAGAGAGAGAGAGAGAGAGAGAGAGAGAGAGAGAGAGAGAGAGAGAGAGGGGAATTAGACGAATGAAGCAACACTCGAACAGAATCGAAACAGAGAGATAAATGAAGCAGATGATGATGATGATGGTGGAGGAGGGGAAGGATAGGGAAGAGGGAAAGGGAGAGAGAGGGAGACGGAAGAAGTAGGAGGGAAAATGGAGTGAAAGAAAAGAAAGCGAGGAAGGAAAGAGAGGAATAGGAGAGGAATGGAATGACGAAGGAGGAAAAGGAGGAGGGGAAGAAGAGAGGAGAGGGGGAAAAGTGGAAGAGAAGTAATGGAGTGGAGGAAAGGAAGAGAAGGATGAGGGAAAGAAATGAAAGGAAAAAAAAAGGAGAGGAAGAGAAAAGGAAAGAAATTGATGTGGAGGGCAAAGGACAAGTCGAGGAAAGGAGGACAGCAATGGAAAAAATGGAGGAATGGGAGGAAAGAGGGATGTAAAGGAGAGGAGGGATGAGATAAGAGGGAGGGGGAAGGGCGGCGAAATAGATGAATGACACATGTAATGGAAAAATAATGAGATAAATTATGAAGAGAAAAGAGGAAAACCGTCAGGAGAGAAGGAGGAAGAAGAGGAGAAAATGATGGCGGAGGATAATAACGTGTTGCCTCAGAGGGGAAGGAAGGAAGGAAGGAAGAGAGGGGGGGAGAAAGGTAATGAATGAATGAATGAAGGAAGGAAGGAAGGAAGAGAGGGAGGGAGGGAGGGAGGGAGAAAGGGAAGGAAGGAAGGAAGGAAGGAAGGAAAGAAGGAAGAGAGGGAGGGCGGGAGGGAGGGAGGGAGGGAGGGAGGGAGAAAGGGAATGAATTAATGAATGAATGAAGGAAGGAAGGAAGAGAGGGAGGGAGGGAGGGAGAGAGGGTGGGAGAAAGGGAAGGAAGGAAGGAATGAAGGAAGGAAAGAAGGAAGAGAGGGAGGGAAGGAGGGAAGGAAGGAAGGAAGGAATGAAGGAAAGAAGGAAGAGAGGGAGGGAAGGAGGGAAGGAAGGAAGGAGTGAGACAATAGAGGTAGAGAGGACAGGCGGGAAAGAAGGAAATAAATAATTGAAGAAGTAATAAAATGAAGGAGAGGTGGAACAGAAAAGAGTAAAGAATGATGGAAGAAGGCGCTTTAGGAAGGAAGGAAGGAAGGAAGGAAGGGAGAGAGGAAAGGAGGGAGGAAAGGAAGATGTAAGGTTTTAATGAAAGAAAGTGAAGGAAAGGGGGCAGGGAGAAGAAGAATTAAGGAAGGAAGGCTGAAAAGAAAACTATTCATTCTTACTTTCCTTTTTTCCTCTCACTCTCCTTCCGTTCCTTCAATTTTCTTTCTTTCTTTCTCCATTTCTTATCCTTCATTTATTTCCCATTTTATTTCCTCATACTAGTCCTTCCTATCCTCCTCCTCCTCCTCCTCCTCCTCCTCTTCCTCCTCCCCCTCCTCTTCCTCCACCTCCACCTCCTCCTTGCCTTTTAATGGGGGCAGATGATTATCGTGAGGAAGGAGAAGTGATGAAGAAGAGAATATAGAGATAAATTTTAGAGCAGTAAGAAACCTTGATTCTGGAAAGCTGAACCAAAATGTGAAAAATGAAAAAGGAATGGAACGAGGAGGCGGAGGAGGAGAGTAATGAATGGAAGTGTACTGATTATGAGGAGGAATGAGACATTGACTAAGCAGAAAGAGGATGATGATGATGAGGAGGAGGAGGAGGAGGAGGAAAAAATAAAAGGAATCAGTGTTATGATGAGGAAAATAAGAAGATTGAAAGGAAGAAAAAAAAAACGAAAACGAAGAATTAGAACGATAAAGATTAATAGGAGGAAGAGGAGGAGGAAGAGGAGAAGGAGGAGACGGATTGAGAGGAGGAGAAGGAGGAGGACGAAAATATTTATGAGGGAGGGACATAAATAAGAGGACATAAATAAGGGACATAAATAAGAGGAAAAAGAAGAGGAAGAAAAGATGATGAAGAAAAGGAGGCGAAGAAAGGACAAGGAGATAAAAGGAACAAAGATAAAATCTACAATGATGATAAATGACAGATATGCACACACACACACACACACACACACACACACACACACGTGCCTGGCCTATCGTCTTGCCTCTTCTTAATGCTAATGAGGCTTCGTATTCATAATTATCAGTCTGGTCGAGTATTTGTGGTTTCCCTTTAATCATTTTCTTAGTGGGCATTTAGGTTTCATTGAGAGCGACTCGTGAGTTATATATTTCATCTCCGCAACTTCCATTTATATTACGGCCTCAAAAAAGATATGGGCAAACGTTTCATTTAGCTGTTTTCTTTATTTTATTTTTTTCCTCTTTTTCTTTAGTTTTTTTTGTAGTATGATTTTATTTCGGTGGGTGAATTATTTTGGCTTTTCTTTATATTTTCATTTTTGTCTCCGTTTCCGTAATTTTTTCTTTATTTTAATTTTATTTTAATGTTTTTTCAATGTTTTTTTCAGCTTGTTTTGCATTTATTACAGCCTTTTGTTTTTCTTAGTTTTCTTCCAATTATTCTTTAGTTTTTCGTATTTTTCTTCCAATTATTATCTTGTTTGTTGCTATTAGTTAGCCTTAGTTCTGTCTTGTTTCTTTTTCTAACTTAAGCTTACTATGTTTTCTTACTTTTCCATTTTTTTATGTCTTCAGCATGTTTTTTTCTCTCCATATTTTCGTTTTCTTTGTTCTTCGCTTTTCATTTTAGTCCTCTTCTATAATTTTTCTGGGCTGTTTTCATTCCCCCCCCGACACAATGCCAACACGGTCACGTGCAAAGTATAAATTCCACAACTCCGCCCAAACATGAATTACACGCACCACTTCAAATAACATTATCTATGGTACAAAACATTCGGTATTCACTTTTTTTATCCTTCCTATTCCGACCTGTTACCTCCACACTTTTCCTATTCAGCCCTATGTGAGAAGCGAAGGGAAGGAAATGAACATAAGAACGTTGGAGTCTGCAAGAGGCCGGTAGGCCTATACAAGGCAGCTCCTTTGAACCTAAGCTCCCGTGTATCTAACCCCACCTAATATCGCTGTCCATGAATTTATCTAATCTATTTTTGATTGTGACATTTGTATTGGCACTCGCCACATGACTGCTAAGCCTATTCCACTCATCCACCACCCTGTTAATAAACCAATTTTTGTCTATGTCCCTGTTGAATCTGAATTTATCCAGTTTAAACCCATTACTTCTTGTCCTACCCGGTTCTCTTACCAACAAAACCTTATAAATATCCCACTTATTAAAGCCCTTCATCCATTTATAAACCTCGATCATGTCTCCACGCACCCTTCGCCTTTCTAGAGAATGCAAGTTTAACTGTTCGAGTCTTTCCTCGTATGGCAAGTTTCTCAACCCCTGAATCATCTTAGTCATCCTCCTCTGCACCGATTCTAACATTTTGATATCCATTCTATAGTAAGGTGACCAGAACTGAACCGCATAGTCAAGATGAGGTCTAACTAATGCTAAATATAGTTTGAGGAAGACTTCGGCGCTTCTGTTGCTTGCGCTCCTTGAAATAAATCCCAGTACCCTATTTGCTCGATTTCTAGCTTGAATGCATTGTGCCCTTGGACGGAGATCAGAGCTCACTAAGACCCCTAAATCTCTCTCGCACCCAGACCTGCTTATGAGAGTGTCATTTAAGCAATAGTTATGAGAGGGGTTGCTCCTACCTACACTCAGAATACTGCACCTCCCTACAATTCTTTTTCAAATGAAATGAAATGAAAGGAAAGGGAAGGGGAAGGAAGGGAAGACAAAGGACTGGAGAGGAAGAGAAGGGAAAGGAAGAGAAGGGAAGGGAAGAGAAGTGAAGGGAAGAGAAGGGAGGGAAGGGAAAGGAGGACAAAGGAAGGAAGTGAAAAAAACGCAGGATAAAAAGTTTAGGACGAGAGCTAGATAAAGGTAAAGTTAAGGAAAGTTAAAGAATTACATAAAAAAATGCTTCAATACCTTTGTGAAGTTAACGAAGTTTTGGGAAGGTAAGGAAGGTGAGGTAAGGTAAGGTGAAGGTATGGTAAGGTAAATTAAGATAAGGCAAGGTAAGGTAAGGTAACGTTAGGTAAGGAAAGATAAGAAAAAAAATAAAGAGAGGTAAGGAAAAGGCAAAGAGGTGCAGGCAGGGAAGGGAAAAGAGAAGGTAAGGCAAGGGAAGGTAAAGTGAGGTAAGGTAAGGAAAGGTAAGGAAAAGTAAGGTGAGGTAAGGTAAGGAAAGGTAAGGCAAGGTAAAGTAATTAAAGTAAGGGAAGGTCAGGAAGGTGCAGACAAGCAGGGAAAGAAAGGAAAGGCAAGCAAAAGCAAGACAAGATCAAGGCCAAGCCATGCTCTCAAAAACGCCAAGCATCTGAAAGGAGTGCAGCCTTGCCTGGCGCTGCCTGGCCCAGGAACTCACCTGTTGTCTGGCGGAGAGCCGGGGGGAAAGAGAGAGAGAGACATGTAAGACGGACGTGTACTTAACCTTGCATCGTAGGTAGATAAATATAAAGGTAGACCGACTTACAGATATAGATAGATAGATAGACATATAGATAGATAGACAGATGGATAGGGGTAGGGAAGGATATAGGTAGATAGATAGATAGATAGATACAGATAGGTAGATACAGATAGATAGATAGCTTTACTGTGTCTTCTTAGGTTATGGGGTTGAGGAAAAGACTGAAAAAAGAGGAAAAGGACAATTAATGAGGATAAGGAAGGATTTGGGGAGAGGAAATGCAAGATAAATAGAAAGAGGTAAATAGATATAGGTAGAGAGATTTATTGTTTTGTTAGGTTATGGGGAGGGAGGAGAAGAGACTGAGAAATGGGTTGAGGGCAAAAGGGGAAAGAAAGAGGGTTTGGAGAGAGAGAGAGAGAGAGAGAGAGATGCAAGTTAAGAAGGATGAGTCTTGTTTCTTCCCAAGAGCCTAAAGTTGGCGTGATGGGTCCGGGAAGGCTAATAGGAGGAGGAGGAGGAGGAGGAGGAGGAAAGGTGAACAGAAAGTATGTACCTGGAAAGATAATGCACGAAGGAAGAGGAACTGGAGAAAGAAGAGGAGGTGGAAGAAGAGAGGAGGTAAGAGGAGATAGGTAGGAAGATAGGTATACGGTTGGTGGTGGTGGAATCGGTACAGACCGAGTACAAGAAGTAACACACAAAGGAAGAACAAACAACAGCAGACCTGCTGGTCCTTACGAGGATGTTTGTGATAAGCTACACAAAGGTGGAAGATGAAGGACAGGAAAGGAAAAAGAACCATGCAGCATGGAAAAACTGCATGGAAATTATGTAGGAAAGAGGAAAGAACTACCATTACTGCTACCACTAACCGGGCGATAAAAACGGACAAGGACACCAGTATTCGAAAGAACTTAACGTTATTACGACAATGAGTAATGTCTTAGTTGCTGGTTGGATTCAATATACTTGTCTAATCTATTCTTGAAGGCCGTAAGACGTTCTAACCTCGGCGGTTGAGGTGATAAACAGTCTTCGTCGGTAAATACGGATGCGAAAAAGTTATTTAGGATTGTAGCCATTTCATTTTCATCGTTCGTATGGTTACCATTATCATCAGCAAGCGGTCCGATACTACAAGTGAGTGACTTTTTTTATTATTTACATAGCTAAACAATTCTTTAGGATCAAATTTACTTGTTTCCGCTATATATTCTTCAAGATTTTTCTTGCATCGTTTTATTAATTTCCTGGTTTCGCGGTGAATTCTGTCCAACTCTAGTTTGTCAGCCTCACTCTGAGTTGATATGTATCTACTGTATAAGCGTTTTTTAAGAGTTAGGCTATTTTGAATTTCGTTATTCCACCATTTGGGTTTCTTCTTAAAAGCTGAACGTCTGTCACGATAGGGTACGCATATGCTTAGGGGATATGCGAATATGGCATGAGGAGGAGGAGGAGGAGGAGGAGGAGGTCAAAATAAGCGAAAAGCGTATGGCTGGAAAAATAATGAAGGGAGGAGGAGGAGGAGGAGGAGGTAGTAATAGATGTTATATTTGTGGTGATGTGATGAAAAGTGTTGTTGGCAGCGATAGTCGCGATCTTGATGATGATAATGACGATGTGATGATGGGGATGATGCTACTGATTATGGAAGATGATGACGAGGATTTATCTAACGAAGACAAAGCAAATACTGATGATGATGATGAACAAAATGAAAGATAAAAAAGACGATAAATATATAAATATATAAAGAACAATGATAACTATGAACGTTAAATTAAAACAAAATAAAAATAAAGATAATAATACAGTTGAAGATGATGAATGAAAATTGAAGATGATGATGACGATAAATAAATAAACAGAAGAACAAATAGAGAAATGCATAAAAAATAAATGAAAAGATAAATATAACAGAAAAGTGATAACAAAAACAGCTAGCAGACATTTTTATTTTATAAACTTTTTGTCCTTGATCTGCTGAAAATAAATAAATATAACAATGACAGCTGTAAGAATAAGATAAATATGATACATAAGATGATGACAGTTGTGACAATAGTGAACAATGAACCAGTGCTAATGAGGCTCGTTAATTACTGGCGCCCAAGCCTTCCGATAATGATCTCTCTCTCTCTCTCTCTCTCTCTCTCTCTCTCTCTCTCTCTCTCTCTCTCTCTCTCTCTCTCTCTCGTAATTATCTCTATATCTAACTATTTTTGTTGTTTTCTCTTATGGTTAAGGTTTCGCTTCTCTCGTTTTTGTATATTTTCTTCTTCTTCAGGCTAATTATTATAATGACTTACCTCTTTTTAGTCTTCTTACTATTTATACTGCATATCAACACACACACACACACACACACACACACACACGGGGTGCTCTCTTCCCCCCTTCCCGGCACCAGCACACTGCACTCAACACTCCCCGCCACTCCCAGGCACCGTAACCAAACCTTCCCACAGGTGCGCCAAACCCCCGATCCCCAACTCGTTCTTTTTGTACTTTTTGTCCTTGTGCGAATTTACCATCAGAATGTATCCCTTTTATGTAGGTTTACGGAAAGTAAAACAATCGCAAGAATGGCAAAAAAAGATGGATAGATATATTCCTTAAAAATTACTAATATATTTTTTTTCTTCTCATTTTAGGTAAGAGAACATCGACTTGTGATAACAGTAAATCACTATTACTATTATTTTTATTATTATAATATCATTATTTTTAGCAGTAATAATAGTGCGTAAAAAATGCAGTTCTTTACTTCCTCCAGCAGCAGGTGTTCGCAGGTGCTGCTAATCTCCTTCTTCTTCCTCCTCCTTTGGCCGCAGAAAATTATAATCTTTTTCGCGTCGTTTTATGAAGAAATTTTCCCCCTGATAACCTCTCCGTTTTGTGTTTCCCGAGTCTTTAGGAATTGGCCAAAAGTTGTTATTTAATATATTTTTAATTTGCTTTTTTTCATATTTTTTTTATTTCCTTTTATTTTCTCGCTCCACGCACCTTCCAGATTCTCTTTTTTTCCTCTTCTTTTAACACTTTGAAAATCTTCCCAATCAAAGTCTTTTAACGCGTAGCCACTGTGCTGGAGAGAGAGAGAGAGAGAGAGAGAGAGAGAGAGAGAGAGAGAGAGAGAGAGAGAGAGAGAGAGAGAGAGAGAGAGAGACTAAAATATAAAATACATGAACGTTTGTTTCTTACCAGTTTTTATATAATTTTGGTTGTTTGTTAATACCATATTTTAAGAAACACACACACACACACACACACACACACACACACACACACACACACACACACAAACACATGTTTTGCCCCTTGATATTCATTCTTGCATTGCACTTAACATTTTACTCTCTCTCTCTCTCTCTCTCTCTCTCTCTCTCTCTCTCTCTCTCTCTCCCGACCTCTCCTGAGAGACGGACGTGACCTCACCCAGCTGCGGTCGCCACAGCCTCGCTTACACGCGTTACCCGCCTTGTCAACCCTGTGTTTTCGTTGTGCTCTTGGGTTTGCGTTTGCTTTCACGTGTGTTTGTGTGTTCCTGCTTGTGAACCTTGTGTGTTGCCTGTGATTTCCCGACGCGTGTTTCATGTGTGTTCGTTTGTGGTTTCTGTGAGTGTGTCTGCCTGTGGTTGCCTCTGTGATTTGTGTTTCCGGTGTTTTTGCGTGTGATTTGGCTGTTTCCGAGTGTTCTACATGGGTATCAGAGTGTTTCGAGTGTGTTGTTGTGTTTCCGGTGTTTTTGCGAGTGACTTGGGGGTGTTGAATCGTGCTTATGCTTGAATTTCTGACTGTTTCTCGTGTGTTGTTGTGATTCCGAGTGTTTTCACGTGTGATTTGAGTGTGTCGGGTTGCGTGAGTTTCTCTTGTGTTTCTCGAGTGTTTTTTGCGTTTTGCTTGCCGACACCTCACCCTTTGAATTCCCCTGAGGATTCAATCTGCTCCTCCTCACTATACCCTCTTTAAATCCCCTAGAGGATTAACCCTTCCGCCCCCCTTTCCCTCACCTCACCTAAGCCCCCCATCCTCGCTCACCCCACCTCCTCTCTGCTCCTCCTCACTACAAATCCCCTAGAGGATTAGCCCTTCCTACCCCTCCCTCACCTCCACATATTTCTAAGCCCCCCCCTCGCTCATCTCACCTCTTTCCTAACCCTTCTTGATCTCACACACCTCACTCACCCCCTCTCTTTCCCACTCTTCACTCACCTCACATTCCTTCCTACTCCTCCTCTCTCTCACTCTCCTTTCCTAAACCCTCTCACTCACCTCACCTTTCCTAATCCCCTTCACTCTGTGTTTTTATCTCTTTCATTTCTGGCAATCATTAATTACTTTCAGCTAAGATGGCGCCTAAGAAGTGCAGTACTTGTAACGGTAGCTTCTCAGCTCACTTTTTTACAGGGCGTTCTGTTGTCTGTCGACTGTGTCTCTCCAGGCAGCATCTCGAGACAAGACTGCAGGAGCAAGAAGAGAAGATGGAAGCAGGTCAGAATAAAATAATAGAGCTTTCTCGCACTGTTGCCTCCTTGCAGGAATTCATCCAGGCTAACCTTGCCGTGGTGCCAAACCCTTCTCCCACCACCCCCTTGCCCTCAGCGGTACCGTCGACACCAGCAGACACAACCACGCAGCGGGAGGGTGGTAGTGGCACCGCCCATGATGGCTTCACCGTTGTGAATGGAGGAGCCAAACCAGCCAGACAAGCAATTTATCCTGTTCATTGCTTCAACAGGTTTGCCATTCTGGAGGAGGAGGACGAGCAGGAGAGCACCTCCATGGTGGGTGACTCCATGATTCGCCAGCAGGTAGTTGAGTTCTGCGGCAGAGTTCCTCGTCAAAGACGGAACTATTGCTATCCTGGTGCTGGGATCGACGATATAACTGCTGCTCTTGAGATCTCCAACCAGGCTACTAATGATTCACTGTTTGTTATTTACACAGGTACGAACGACGTCACCACGACCCGGTCTGAGGAACTCCTGGACAAGTACCGTAGGCTTATCCAGCAGTATAAGTCTAAATCCCCTAGCATTTTGATTTCAGGAGTTCTACCACGGACGTGGGCGGAGAGCGACTCCTTCAGTAAGGCCTTCAGCCTAAACAACCACTTACAGACTCTTTGCAGAGAGCTTGACCTGGAGTTCTTCAACGCCTGGGACAATTTCTACGGACAAAGCAAGCTCTTCCACAGAGACGGAATACACCTGTTTCCCATCGGGGCAGCCAGATACGGAAGGCTCCTCAACGACGCAGTACGTGACACCCGATCAAAAAACGACCCTCAGCCACGTCCTTCCACCCCGCCCGTGTAAATAGACGCCATGCATCGCAAAGAACCCGTAACCGTAATCCCGCAAGTACCACCACCTCTATTACCAAGCCTCTAGATAACTTAAAAATCGTTAGTTTCAATGAGCGTAGCCTAAAAAACAAATTTGATGAACTGAGATGTCTTGCTCTTACAGAAAATTTTGACATAATTGCTATAACTAAAACATTTATCGACACCACATATATTGATTTAAGTTCCGAATACAACATAGATGGCTACAGACTCTTCAACAAAGATCGTGTAAACCGTAGAGGCGGTGGCGTCGCCCTTTTTGTCAAAAGCTATTTGCAACCCACTGACAAAACACCAAGAGACAGTAACGTTGAACATTTCTGCGTGAGAGTTAACATTGCAAAAGTCAATTTAAATATATCTGTCACCTACAGGCCTCCCGGGCAATCACTCGATGACGACCTTAAAATGTACAGCGTTTTAAGGCAGTCACTTAATAACAACGACTCACTAATATTAGGAGACTTTAACCTCCCCCATATCGACTGGGCGACACTGTCAGGTACAGAAGGCGAGTCACATAGAATGATCGATTTTATAAAAGAAAATTATCTAAGCCAAATGGTTTCTGAACCAACTCGACAAAATAACATACTCGACCTTATTATAACGACCCAAGATAACCTAGTCAGTAATGTCACGGTAGGAGAACACCTCGATTCTTGCGATCATAAATTAGTGCGCGTCGACATTAGAGCTTAAACATCAGTGACTGAAAATAAAGTAAAGGTGCCCAATTTCAAGATCTAACTTCGTAGAAATCCGACAAAAACTAACAGAAATACAACTATCAGATGACGGCAATGTAGAGGAAGCCTGGCTAAGCTTTAAAAATCACTTACTCACTCAGCAGAACACATTCGTCCCCTTGTGCGAGAAGCGAATTAACACTAATAAAAGCCCACCTTGTTTTAATAGCGAAATTAAACACTCAGTCAAGGAGAGATAACTATTTTACAGGTTAAAGAAAGAACAAAGCACGCCCGAAAACATTAGACTTGATAACGATTCCAGGCGACGAGTAAAAAGATTAGTATGTCAGGCAAAGCGTGTAACGGGCTTGTCGGGGGGCGTTTAAAGGGTGTTGATTAAGACTTCAGCTTCATTAAGGCGAATTATATTCGTAGCCTTTATGTACAAGAAGCGTCGGAGCGAGAGCGACTGTCGTTGTGTGTCAGTCGGACTCTCGTGAAGGAGTGACGAGTTACAGGTTGAAAAATAATTGTTACAATTGGTCACGTATGTGAAGGTGACCTCCGCGCACCATCGGAGTGCGAAGTATACAAAACTGAGACGGTAAACACTGACGGACGACATTCCTATAAGGTGGCGTGATCTATCTGTCGTGGGTTTTTTCCATTGGCAATTGTAATGCCTAATTCGTGGTGATATTAAATAATAATAATACATTGATATCCTACTATAGCAAGCGTATATATGAAGAAAATATTGCAGCCAACTGTAAAAATAATCCGAAATCTTTCTTCAGTTACATGAACAACAGAAAGGCGATCACAAGTGGAATTGGACCTTTAAGAAACAGCGACGGTGCACTAGTGACTGACAACCAACACATTGCAAACCTCTTAAACAGTTACTTTTCCTCGGTGTTTAATACTAACAGTCTTCCTCCCACTACCACCAGCACCAGTACTAATGTAAATCTCGAGCATGCATTGCCTAATTTTGAAATAATAACTGATGAAGTCCTTAAAGCTCTCCATTCACTTAAAACAAATAAAAGTCCCGGACCCGATAAAGTATATCCTATACTTCTTAAAGAAACAAAGAGCGAAATAGTCTCCTCCCTCACAACCGTATTCAACATGTCCTTGCGACAAGGCATCGTCCCTTCGGATTGGAAAAAGGCTAACGTGACACCGATTTTTAAGAAAGGAGACAAAAAAATACCAGGTAACTACCGACCCATTAGTCTAACTTCAATTGTAGGTAAGCTACTTGAGAGCATAATCAGAGACAAAATTGTGAGTTACCTCGAAAGCCACTAATTGTGGATTCACAACATGGCTTCCGTAACAAAAGATCCTGGCTATGAAACCTATTGACCTTTTATAACGACCTCTTCTCAGTTTATGACGTAACCAAATCATTGGACGTAGTCTATCTTGATTTCCAGAAAGCGTTTGATAAAGTCCCACATCATAAATTACTTTATAAATTAAAGCAAATAGGTATTGACGGTCAAGTAAACCAATGGATCGCGAATTGGTTGAGCAACAGACAACAAAGAGTGGTGATTGACGGATTTAGCTCAGAGTGGGCGCCGGTCACTAGTGGCGTCCCTTAGGGCTGGGTTCTTGTCCAGTGCTCTTCATTATATACATCAACGACATGGATGTTGGACTTAATAATCGCATTAGTAAATTTGCAGACGCCACAAAGATTGGTAACTCGGTTCTCACTGGCGAAGACAGGCAAAGCCTCCAAGAAGATTTGCACAAAATTTCAGCTTGGTCGGATAGATGGGAGATGCCCTTTAACGTAGACAGGTGCCAGGTCCTTCAAGTTGGAACAAAAAATAAGTTCGATTACGAAATGCGCGGCGTTTAACTCACAAGCGTTCAATGCGTTAAGGACCTGGGGGTCAAAATCGCGTCATACCTCAAATTCTCACATCAATGCATCGATGCAGCAAATACAGCGAACAGAATGTTGGGCTTCATTGTGAGAAACTTTTTATTCAAGAATAAATATGTAATACTTCCTCTCTACAATAGTTTAGTCAGACCCCACTTGGAATATGCGGTACAGTTTTGGTCTCCCCACCATGAAAAGGACATTGCTAAACTAGAAGGTGTTCAGCGTCGAGCAACAAGAATGATCCCTTCCTTGTGCAACAAATCCTACGAAGAAAGGCTTTCCACCCTTAATATGTTCTCTCTTGAGAAACGTCGCCTTCGAGGAAAACTGATCGAATGTTTTAAAATACTTAATGGTTTCACGAATGTAGACAGAACAAAATTGTTTTGATCGATGACACTTTGCGAACGTGGAACAATGGCATAAAACTCAAATGTAGACAAGTAAATTCAGACTGCACCAAATTTTTCTTCACCAACGTTGTAGTACGAGAATGGAATAAGCTCCCACCAACAGTGGTCCAGTGTAACACGATTGACTCCTTTAAAAACAAGCTCGACCTTCATTTCCTTGAACTTAATATTAACTAGAGTAGAGAAGCAACGTTTTGGAGCCAGCTGATTAATGTAAAATCACTTAGGTTTAAGGACAGACCACCTAGTCTGGACCATGGGGTCTGTGTGGTCTGATGTTCTATGTAAGTCTATGTAATTCTCTCTCTCTCTCTCTCTCTCTCTCTCTCTCTCTCTCTCTCTCTCTCTCTCTCTCTCTCTCTCTCTCTCTCTCTCTCTCTCTCTCTCTCTCTCTCTCCCTTCATTCCTCCTTTCTCCCTACCTTTCTCATCCTCCCTTCCCTCTCTCTCAATCCCTGAATTCCCTCCCTCTCTCCATCACTCCCTTCCCTAGCCCTTCCCCACCTCCCTACACACCCTTCCCCAACCTCACCTTATCTTCAACTGCCTCCCACCCTTCCCTAGCCATCCCAGCCTCTCCCTTCCCTAGCCATCCCAGCCTCTCCCTTCCCTAGCCATCCCAGCCTCTCCCTACAGACCCTTCTCCCAGCCTCACCTCATCTCCTAGCGGGCACACGCCAGCAACGGCCACGGCAGGAACACACACGTAACGCAGCACCCTAAGTCTATATACTACCAAGTCGGGTTATGTGGATGACAAAAGTGAAAAATTTCTGCGCATCTTGTGAAAAGTGGCAACTCAGCAAACGCCGTGACGTCAGTGGTTCAGTCGTGGTTCAGCTGCCTGTGTGTACGGACGCGCTCTGGATAGTTGTGCGAGGGCATGTTTCGTAATTAATAAGTGATCATGTCTAAAAAATGTGCTGTTAAAGGGTGTGAAAACGCTATAGACATAGGAAATCAAATTTGACTTTTCACCGCATCCCAAAAGACCCTGAAATAAGGAAGAAATGGGTTCTGGCGTGTAAATATGATGATAGCCGCCGCCGCCATGACACCGACGCCAGAGTATGCTGCACGCACTTTGAGGAGTCTTCATATGAGCCCACCAGTTTAAAGTATACACTACTCAATATAGCAGTGCCAAAAAATCAACGACGACTTAAGGCTGGAGCTGTACCAACGATATTACTGCCACACCAACAAGGTGAGTGTTGATTTTTTTTTAAGTGAATTAGATTTGAATTTAAAGTTAGATTTGACGGTGCTGACTGGCATACCGTGGGCGGTGTAGGGATGTTATCATTATCCTTGATGGCACTTTGGGATGAAATATTGAGTTCCTGTAATGCAGTGGTTCTCAAACTGGGGGTAATTACCCCCATGGGGGTAATGAAGCCGTTGCTGAGGGGTAATGAGGTATTTCTAAAATTAAAAATACTTTAGAGTAAAATTCAGTAAATTGATAAATAATAATAAAAACATGTAAATTAAAGAATTATTTAATGACTAACTAATATCGAACATATGCATTTTATGCAAGTTATACCAAAAATAAAATTGTTTTCTTCAATAAAAGGCTGAAAGAAAATGGGAGTACCATGAGTTTTTGTGATGTAACCGAGCAAAACAGAGTGCAGAAGGTAAACAGGGTAAAGTTTTACATCGTGCCTTACTCATGTTACAGATGATGAAGCCTAGAATGGTGCCACAGACAGCTGTGTGACCTCATCACCTCACACAGGTCAACATTTTGAGACCAAAGGTAAGTTAAGCTATTGCTTGCCCCCAATGTATTGCAAGTATATACTATATAAAAAAATCTTGCAACAAGAGAGAGAAGAGAGAGAATTTTAATGTCCATTAATGTGCTTTCATGAAATGATTTGTGCCTTACTCATGTTACAGATGATGCAGCCCAGAATGGTGCCACAGACAGCTGTGTGACCTCATCACCTCACACAGGTCAACATTTTGAGACCAAAGGTAAGTTAAGCTATTGCTTGCCCCCAATGTATTGCAAGTACTATATAAAAAAATCTTGCAACAAGAGAGAGAGAGAGAGAGAGAGAGAGAGAGATGTTAATGTCCATTAATGTGCTTTCATGAAATGATTTGTGCCTTACTCATGTTACAGATGATGCAACCCAGAATGGTGCCACAGACAGCTGTGTGACCTCATCACCTCACACAGGTCAACATTTTGAGACCAAAGGTAAGTTAAGCTATTGCTTGCCCCCAATGTATTGCAAGTACTATATAAAAAAATCTTGCAACAAGAGAGAGAGAGAGAGAGAGAGAGAGAGAGAGAGAGAGAGAGAGAGAGAATTTTAATGTCCATTAATGTGCTTTCATGAAATGATTTGTGCCTTACTCATGTTACAGATGATGCAACCCAGAATGGTGCCACAGACAGCTGTGTGACCTCATCACCTCACACGGGTCAACATTTTGAGACCAAAGGTAAGTTAAGCTATTGCTTGTCCCCAATGTATTGCAAGTACATACTATATAAAAAATCTTGCAACAAATTAAAGAGAGAATATTGAATATTTTAATATCCACTGTTGTACCCACATAAAATGATTTGTGCATTTCTCATGTTACAGATGGTGCAGCCCGAATGATGCCACAACCAGCTTTGAGAATGACAGTGTAGGGGAGAATGAGCTCCACCTTCAGGTTCAGCAGCTGTTACAAGATAGAACATCATTACAAAGAATAGTTGCAGAAAGAGAAGCGAAGATAGTTGTTCTTCACAAGGCAAAAATGAAGAAGGAAAAGGAGTTGAATGCTATGGAAAGGAAATAGGAAAACTACAAGACAGCTTACGGTGTTCTCAGGACAAAATATGCATAGCCAAGAAGAATCTTAGCCAAATGTTCTCACGCTCACAAATTGATCATATATTTGCTGAGAAAAATATTACTAATTGGAGTGAGGACGATATCAGCCGAGCACTAACTCTGAAAAGTTTAAGCCCAAAAGCTTACTTTTTTCTAAGAGAAAAATGGAACTTTCCACTGAAATCTAAGTCAACATTAAATCGACATGCCAGGAAAATGGATGCGGAACCAGGAATTTTATTAGCTATTATGAATTTACTTAAATTCAAAGCAGAGGCTATGCCAGAGCGAGACCGAGTTTGTGCTCTATCTTTTGATGAATGTAGCATGTCAAAGGAATGGTCATATGACAAGGGTAAAGATATTCTCTATGGTCCCAAACAAAGTGCCCAGTGTGCAATGATCAGAGGATTATTTGCACCTTGGAAACAACTTGTATTTTATGATTTTGACTCTCCCATGACAAAAGAAATTCTCTTAGATATCATTATTAATGTAGAATTTGCTGGATTTCCTGTTGTTGCAATTGTTAATGATCTTGGGCCCACCAATGTAAAACTCTGGAAATCATCAGGAGTCTCAACAGAAAATACCTGTTTTTCAAATCCAGCGAATTCAGAAAGGAAAATTTACATATTTGCAGATGCTCCTCACCTTATTAAATTAATAAGAAATAATTTTCTGGACTCTGGATTTCTTTTAGCAGATGGAAACAAGGTTAGTCATGATTGTGTAACCGAGATTATAGCACGAGCCAAACATGACTTGAAAATCACCCACCGCTTGTCTGATAAACGCATTCATGTAACTGGGCCAAGCAGAATGAATGTCAAATTAGCAGTGCAGTTGCTTTCTGGAACTACTGCTAAAGCATTGAAATACTTTGGAGAAAAACAGTTATTAACTTCTATGAATTGGAAGTGCACAAGCGAATTCATTGAGCTGTCTAATGCTTGGTTTGATGTTTTTAACTCCAGAGTTTGGTATGATGCAAAAAGTAGCAGGAATGCCTATGGAACAGATATAAGCACGCAGGACATCATACTCTCTAGAATGACAGACACTGTGGCAGCAATGAAAGTTTGTGGCAGCAACAAAATGTATCAATTCCAAAAAGGACTGATGATTTCATCTCAGTCCCTCCCCAAACTTTTTGACATGTTAAAAGAAATGTTTGGAATTTCGTATCTGCTAACTTGTAGGTTGAACCAGGATTGCCTAGAACATTTTTTTGCCATAATTCGGCAAATGGGAGGAAAATGCGATCACCCATCTGCAGTGTCTTTCAAGCACCGAATTCGAGTGCACCTGTTAAGTAAGGATTCAGCCCTTGTTGGAGATAAGTATAATGTTGTCCGTGACTGTGATGTACATAATCTTACACCAACTACCTCCACTGAAGCCTCTGCAAACACTCAAGGAAAGGAACTTCAAGAAGAACTCTGTCTCACGGCAATGTTATTTGCTTGTGAGATGCCTGATTATGAAAACCAAGAAAATTTAACTGAAGGATATGACATACACATGGATCATGCAAGCTCGAACTTGGAATATGCAATTCAAGAAGAAGGTGAATTGTATCTCGGTGGATACATAGCCCATAAATTCCCCGAATACAAGCTTGGTGCAAAAGTAAGCAAAGTAGAAAAAAAAACAATGTGTGCTGTGCTCTCTTGGAAGCCTGGAAGTCTCATGCATCCCTCTGCTGAATTTTTACAGAAATTGAAGGTAATGGGAAATATTTTTACTTGCTACCATGGAGAGAGCCTTAAGCCTGGAAAGAATGCTGTAATGGAACTATCTGACCTTATTTACCGAAAGGTTGAGCTTCCTCTGGAAGTTATAACCTTTTATGTACGGTGCAGGATTTTCTTCAGAATAAGAATTCTCAATAGAAAAAGAAAAATAGTTCAAACCAACAAAAAAAAGGTGAAGAAAATGCAGAAATTAATGTTTTAGACATTGAAATTTTGTCGTTCATTAATAAAAACTTATTTTTCTTATATATAATCACAAAATATTTTGTAAATGACCAAATCTATTTAATAGATTACACTAAATCAGAAAAATAATAAATAAGCACATATAATTATCAAGTATTTTGACATCTTGGTATGTTTGACTATATTGTAATTAATAACTTAAAGTAAATGAGTGGGAATTCAAACGGTGATTGGTCCATTCCACGGTCCCTTCTTCTTCAGGCTTAAAAGTGAAAATTGGCACCAGTAATAAATGACATTATTTGTGAATTAGGTCAAATGTGTGTGTGTGTGTGTGTGTGTGTGTGTCTGGAGCTATATAACCCTACAGTCGGTCTAGCATGCTGTGTATACGTCTGCAATATAATTTAATATAAAATATTTTTTATTACTAAAATAACTTAGAATTTAATTCTCTTTTTAGTCTCTCTCTCTCTCTCTCTCTCTCTCTCTCTCTCTCTCTCTCTCTCTCTCTCTCTCTCTCTCTCTCTCTCTCTCTCTCCAATGCCATATTTTAATATTTTCTGAAGTAAAAAAATAAAAACACATTACTTAAAATCTACATTAAAAGCTGTTGAAATGTGTGTATATATATATATATATATATATATATATATATATATATATATATATATATATATATATATATATATATATATATATATATATATATATATATATATATATATATATATATATATATATATATATATATATATATATATATATATATATATATATATATATATATATATATATATATATATATATATATATATATATATATATATATATATATATATATATATATATATATATATATATATATATATATATATATATATATATATATATATATATATATATATATATATATACATACATTTCTGCCCTGTGCTTCCATAAACAAGGCAATATGTTAGTATCCCATTTCACAGTCCGTTTTCTTAAATGCTCACGGAATGAATATGTTAGTATCCCATTTCACAGTCCGTTTTCTTAAATGCTCACGGAATGAATATGTTAGTATCCCATTTCACAGTCCGTTTTCTTAAATGCTCACGGAATGAGAGACCACTGACGTCATCCATAGCTCCGCCTTCCTGCGCGGTGAGCCGACTTGGTTATATTTTGACTTAGGCAGCACCGACACACTGTACGCGCAACACCGGCAACGGAACCTCAACGTGAAGTGAGGTGGGGCAGGAACGGGAAGGGACGGGAAGGGAAGGGAAGGGAGGGGAAGGCCTGTGTGTAGTTTGCGATCATGTACGGGGATTACTATGCTCTCTGCCTCTCCCTCTCTCTGTCTGGCTCTCACAAACACACAGGTAAAGGCCGGTCATATGTCTAATGTGTTCCTCTAGCCGCCTTCCCTTTCATAACATGGTGTGAGAAAATGAGGAGGAACGAGGCACGTCACAGTGTTTTGAATCTCCCTGTAGAGTACACCACTTGGAAACACGTGCTGATTGGCTGTCTGTCAATCACGTGATCACTGCTTTCCTGCTGCCCATTGGTTACACACACACACACACACACACACACACACACACACAGGGGTTCGCTGTTTTTAAATAATTATATGAGAAAAAAACAAGTATGAAGTAATGCAATGCCGAGTCTATATATGTGAGTGGGGGAATATTTAGAGTGTAGAACAGCAACAAAGACTCGTGACGCGGCAGCGGTGTTCGTGGCGCCCTCTATCGGCGAGGCTCAGGTGGGGCTGCTTCATTCGCTGCTTCGAGTGTGGCTTCGGAGCTTCTCTCTCTCTCTCTCTCTCTCTCTCTCTCTCTCTCTCTCTCTCTCTCTCTCTCTCTCTCTCTCTCTCTCTCTCTCTCTCTCTCTCTCTCTCTCTCTCTCAGCGCCATAGGGATCTACTAAAGTGGCTGACGAGTGTGTGTGTGTGTGTGTGTGTGTGTGTGTGTGTGTGTTAATGAGGCTGGTGACTGGCTGAACTGATAATGGCTTAACGACTGACTGAGTGAATGACGAACTGACTGACTGACCCTGATGAGTTTTTAGAATGACACTTTTTTTTATTGTATGACTGACTGAAGGTTTGAATGCATGATTCAATGAATGATGTGTTTTTGCTTGACTGACTGACTGATATGTTTTGACTGAATGTCTGATTGACTGATAAAATAAATATTAGAAAAGTTAATGGACAGTGATGTTAGGTGGGACTGGGTTCGCAGGCGCTGCCTTGTATATGCCCACCGGCCTCTTGCAGACTCCTTACGCTCTTTTGTTATTGTGTTCATCTCAGGCGCACTGGTCCCTGAGCCTGTGGTGGCAGGAACCTATCACCGCGTGGCACTGGGCCAGCGTGACATCAGAAATGCCACAGTCTACCTTCCCAGGCGGCCCTGGGTAGTATACCCATTTATCGGCCAGCCTGGAAGGGAGGATAAACAGCTGGGTGGCTGCGCGCCGACCAGCCTCACCTCAGACCCCGAAACAGTAACCGCCCCGACCATCGAATAACAGGTATTATTTTACTTTGTTCCCCGTCTCACAGCGGTACTTCTCACACTTCTCATCTGTTAGCTCTCATATTTTATGCATTTTGAACCCATATGTGTGCGTTGCAAACTGCTAGAAACGCCGCTAGCGACTTTTGAAAAGTCAGTTTCTTGCAGCCGCTTCGGGGCGGAATAAGGGGGGGGGGGGGGGATGGAAGGGAGAGCGTAGCATCCAGGGGGGGGTTACGTTAACCCCGTTAGCGGTTAGGTTATGTCAAGTTAAGTTGAGGTAGTTTAGATATATTCGACACGCAGTGTGGGGCGGCGGAAATAAGCAGCGGAGGATGGGACATGACGGCGGCGGCACAGTACGCGGGCCAATGTTGCGACAAATATATCCTCGCAGAAATAGGTCGCTGTGCTGTTCACTATGCATGCGTGCTGGGGGAATACACAGCAGGAAAAAAACATTAACTTGCCTGATTATGTTCTAGTTTGTCCACTTGTGATCTTTGTGAGCAGTGAGTGAAATACAGAAACAGTAAACAAATTGAACTCTCTGCGAGATATTTTGCGGTGACGGCGACGGATGCACAACAGGCCCTGAAAAGTCTCATTTTATTAGTGATTTAATGGGAAAACTACTCGCCCCACACTGCGTGTCGAATAAACTTAAACTACCGAAACCTCACTTGACGTAACCTAACCGCTAACGAGGGGGGCTTCCCTCGACTCCCCTGGGAGTTCCGCTCTCCCTCCTAGCCCCCCACCCCCTTTGCTCCCCGAGGCGGCCGTAAGAATCTCAATAACTTTTCAAAAATCGCTAGCGGCGTTTCTAGCAGTTTACGACGCACATATATGGGGTTCAAAATGTTTAAAATAATGAAAGCCAACCGGTGAGAAGTGTGAGAAGCACCGCTGTGGGACGGAGACAAAGTAAAATAATACCGAAAAACACAACACTGAAGAAACGAAAAGAATAATACATAAACCTCGGATACAAGAAGAGAACACGAAAGAGAAAAGGCGCGCCCAGTGAAAGACTACGGTCCGGAGAGCCGCGACGGCCGTGAACGGAACGGCACGAAACTGACAGGACCAAAACGGAACGAGAAAGAAACTGAACGGGACAAAACCGATTTGCACCTCCAGGCTGCGGTGGGCAACCCAAGGCGCGTTGGCGGCGGTGGCGGAGCCCTGCTGGGGGACGCCAGCCTCCAGGGGGGCCACGCCCTAAAGGGGTCCTCCTGCAGGGGGGCCACGCCCTGAAGGGTCCTCCTAAAAGGGGCCACGCCCTGAAGGGTCATCTTCCAAGGGGCCACGCCCTGAAGGTCATCCTCCAGCAGCCGCGCCCTGAAGGTCATCCTCCAAAGGGCCACGCCCTGAAGGGTCATCCTCCAAAGGGCCACGCCCTGAAGGGTCATCCTCCAAAGGGCCACGCCTGAAGGGTCATCCTCCAAAGGGGCCACGCCCTGAAGGGTCATCCTCCAAAGGGCCACGGCCTGAAGGTCATCCTCCAAAGGCCACGCCTGAAGGGTCATCCTCCAAGGGACCACGCCTGAAGGTCATCCTCCAAAGGCCACGCCACGATCCTGAAGAAGTCCAGGGGCCACGCCCTGAAGGGGCCTTCCTCCAAAGGGGCCACGCCCTGAAGGGGTCATCCTCCAAAGGGGCCACGCCCTGAAGGGGTCATCCTCCAAAGTGGCCACGCACTGAAGGGGTCTTCGAGAGGGGCCTCTCCTTGAAGGGGTTCCCCAGCTATTGGCCGCCACTTCCGCAATGCTCCCGTTCAAGTCGTCGCCGCCGCCAGAGGTTCCGTTCGAGCTTCACTCACAGGCGGCACTGCAGCAAGAGACTTGCCCACCACAATGTTTGCCTCCCTCTGGAGGCGCTCGAAGAAGAGATCTTGGTTCAAGGAGGACTGAATTGCCTCCACCACGATGTTTGCCTCCCTCTGGAGGCGCTCGAAGAAGAGCTCTTGGTTCAAGGAGGACTGAATTGCCTCCACCACGATGTTTGCCTCCCTCTGTAGGCGCTCGAATAAGAGCTCTTGCTACAAGGAGGACTGGTGCCTCCCACCACGATGTTTGCCTCCTTCTGGAGGCGCTCGAAAAAACTCTTGGTTCAAGGAGGACTGAATTGCCTCCACCACGATGTTTGCCTCCTCTGGAGGCGCTCGAAGAAGAGCTCTTGGTTCAAGGAGGACTGGTGCCTCCCACCACGATGTTTGCCTCCTTCTGGGCGCTAGAAGTAGAGCTCTTGGTTCAAGGAGGACTGAATTGCCTCCACCACGATGTTTGCCTCCCTCTGGAGGCGCTCGAAGAAGAGCTCTTGGTTCAAGGAGGACTCGATTGCCTCCACCACGATGTTTGCCTCCCTCTGGAGACGCTCGAAGAAGATGGCCTGATCAGCCACGCAGTAGCTAGCCGCAGTTCGTACCGGGGAGGCGGGATGCTGGAGGGTTCCGGCGCTGCCCTGGCGGGCCGCTGTCGCCAACGCCTCAGCCACGGAGAGCCCAGGGCTGGGCTGCTTTGTTGAAGTTTAGATCGTAGATATTCATTATATGTGTACGTGTTTCAATACAAAAAGAATTACTTCGCGAGGCTGAAGGCGTGTTAATGTGTTCTTCAATACTGGGATGGTGCCCCGCCCCCCGCCAAAACACACACACAGCCACACACACACACTCACAAACACACACACACACACACACACACACACACACACACACACACACACACACACACACACAAAGGTAAGGAATGAACAAGAAACGTGTTACATTCAATCTTCCCTGAGTAACAAGACAAACAAGACAAACTCCTCTTACTCCCTTCTCTCCTCCCCTCACTCGCCTCTCTCATCTCCTCCTCCCCTCACAGACTTCCCTCATCCTTTCCTCCCATCTCTCCTCCTTCACTCCCTTCTCTCATCCCTCCTCCCCTCACTGCCGTCTCTCATCATTTCATTCCCTTCTCTCCTCTCCTCACTCCCTTCTCATCCCTCCTCCCCTCCTCCTTCTCTCCTCCCCTCCTTCTCTCATCCCCTCCTCCCCTCACTGCCTTCTCTCCTCCCCTCCTCCCTCTCTCATCCCCTCCTCCCCTCCTGCCTTCTCTCATCCCTCCTCCCCTCTGCCTTCTCTCATCCCCTCCTCCCCTCACTGCCTTCTCTCCTCCCCTCACTCCCTTCTCTCATCCCCTCCTCCCCTCCTCCTTCTCTCATCCCCTCCTCCCTCCTGCCTTCTCTCATCCCCTCAATGCCTTCTCTCATCCCTCCTCCCCTCCTGCCTTCTCTCCTCCCCTCCTCCTTCTCTCATCCCCTCCTCCCCTCCTGCCTTCTCTCATCTCTCCCTCCTCCTCTCATCCCCTCCTCCCCTCACTGCCTTCTCTCATCCCTCCTCCCTTCTCTCATCCCCTCCTCCCCTCCTGCCTTCTCTCATCCCCTCCTCCCCTCACTGCCTTCTCTCATCCCTCCTCCCCTCACTGCCTTCTCTCCCCTCCTCCCCTCACTGCCTTCTCTCATCCCTCCTCCCCTCCTGCCTTCTCATCCCCTCCTCCCCTGACTGCCTTCTCTCATCCCCTCCTCCCCTCCTGCCTTCTCTCATCCTCCTCCCCTCACTGCCTTCTCTCATCCCCTCCTCCCCTCCTGCCTTCTCTCATCCCCTCCTCCCCTCACTGCCTTCTCTCATCCCTCCTCCCCTCACTGCCTTCTCTCATCCCTCCTCCCCTCCTGCCTTCTCTCCCTCCTCCCCTCACTGCCTTCTCTCATCCCCTCCTCCCCTCCTGCCTTCTCTCATCCCTCCTCCACTCACAGCCCTCGCTCATCCATTCCTCCCCTCACTGCCTTCTCTCATCGCTTCCTCCCCTCACTGCCTTCTCTCATCCCCTCCTCCCCTCACTGCCTTCTCTCATCCCCTCCTCCCCTCACTGCCTTCTCTCATCCCTCCTCCCCTCACTGCCTTCTCTCTCCCCTCCTCCCCTCACTGCCTTCTCTCCTCCCTCCTCCCTCACTGCCTTCTCTCCCTCCTCCCCTCCTGCCTTCTCTCCCCCTCCTCCCCTCCTCCCTTCTCTCATCCCCTCCTCCCCTCCTCCCCTTCTCTCATCCCCTCCTCCCCTCCTGCCTTCTCTCATCCCCTCCTCCCCTCACTGCCTTCTCTCATCCCCTCCTCCCCTCCTGCCTTCTCTCATCCCTCCTCCCCTCACTGCCTTCTCCCCTCCTCCCCTCCTGCCTTCTTCCCCTCCTCCCCTCACTGCCTTCTCTCATCCCCTCCTCCCCTCACTGCCTTCTCTCATCCCCTCCTCCCCTCACTGCCTTCTCTCCTCCCCTCACTGCCTTCTCTCATCCTTTCACTCCCTTCTCTCCTCCCCTCCCAGCCTTGGCTCATCCCCACCTCCCCTCACTGCCTTCTCTCCTCCCCTCCTCCCCTCACTGCCTTCTCTCATCCCCTCCTCCCTTCTCTCTCCCTCCTCCCCTCACTGCCTTCTCTCATCCTCCTCCTCCTGCCTTCTCTCATCCCTCCTCCCTCCTGCCTTCTCTCCTCCCCTCCTCCCTCATCCCCTCCTCCCTCCTCCCTTCTCTCCTCCCCTCACTGCCTTCTCTCATCCCCTCCTCCCCTCACTGCCTTCTCTCATCCCCTCCTCCCCTCACTGCCTTCTCTCATCCTTTCACTCCCTTCTCTCATCCCCTCCTCCCCTCACTGCCTTCTCTCATCCCCTCCTCCCCTCACTGCCTTCTCTCATCCCCTCCTCCCCTCACTGCCTTCTCTCATCCCCTCACTGCCTTCTCTCATCCCCTCCTCCCCTCTGCCTTCTCTCATCCCCTCCTCCCCTCCTGCCTTCTCTCATCCCCTCCTCCCCTCCTGCCTTCTCTCATCCCTCCTCCCCTCACTGCCTTCTCTCATCCCTCCTCCCCTCCTGCCTTCTCTCATCCCTCCTCCCCTCCTGCCTTCTCTTCCCTCCTCCCCTCACTGCCTTCTCTCATCCCCTCCTCCCCACACTGCCTTCTCTCATCCCCTCCTCCCCTCACTGCCTTCTCTCATCACCTCCTCCCATCACTGCCTTCTCTCATCCCCTCCTCCCCTCACTGCCTTCTGTCATCCCCACCTCCCCTCACTGCCTTCTCTCATCCCCTCCTCCCCTCACTGCCTTCTCTCATCTTTTCACTCCCTTCTCTCATTCCCTCCTCCCCTCACTGCCTTCTCTCAATCCCTCCTCCCCTCACTGTCATCTCTTCCCCTCCTCCCCTCATTCCTTCTCTCATCCCTCCTCCCCTCCTGCCTTCTCTCCCCTCCTCCCTCACTCCCTTCTCTCATCCCCTCCTCCCCTCACTGCCTTCTCTCATCCCCTCCTCCCCTCACTGCCTTCTCTCATCCCCTCCTCCCCTCACTGCCTTCTCTCATCCCCTCCTCCCCTCACTGCCTTCTCTCATCCCCTCCTCCCCTTCTCTCATCCTCCTCCTCCCTCCTGCCTTCTCTCATCCCTCCTCCCCTCACTGCCTTCTCTCATCCCTCCCCTCCTGCCTTCTCTCATCCCCTCCTCCCTTCTCTCATCCCCTCCTCCCTCCTGCCTTCTCTCATCCCCTCCTCCCCTCACTGCCTTCTCTCATCCCCTCCTCCTCCTGCCTTCTCATCCCCTCGTCCCCTCACGGCCTTCTATCATACCCTCCTCCCCTCACTGCCTTCTCTCATCCCCTCCTCCCCTCACTGCCTTCTCTCATCCCCTCCTCCCCTCACTGCCTTCTCTCATCCTCTCCTCCTGCCTTCTCTCCCTCCTCCCCTCACTGCCTTCTCTCATCCCTCCTCCCCTCCTGCCTTCTCTCATCCCTCCTCCCCTCACTGCCTTCTCTCATCCCCTCCTCCCCTCACAGCCTTCTCTCATCCCTCCTCCCCACTGCCTTCTCTCATCCCCTCCTCCCCTCCTGCCTTCTCTCATCCCCTCCTCCCCTCCCTGCCTTCTCTCATCCCCTCCTCCCCTCACTGCCTTCTCTCATCCCCTCCTCCCCTCCTGCCTTCTCTCATCCCCTCCTCCCCTCACTGCCTTCTCTCATCCCTCCTCCCCTCCTGCCTTCTCTCATCCCTCCTCCTCCTGCCTTCTCTCATCCCCTCCTCCCCTCACTGCCTCTCATCCCTCCTCCCTTCTCTCATCCTCCTCCCCTCACTGCCTTCTCTCATCCCTCCTCCCCTCACTGCCTTCTCTCATCCCCTCCTCCCCTCCTGCCTTCTCTTATCCCCTCACTGCCTTCTCTCATCCCCTCCTCCCCTCCTGCCTTCTCTCATCCCCTCCTCCCCTCCTGCCTTCTCTCATCCTTTCCTCCCCTTCTCTCATCCCTCCTCCCCTCACTGCCTTCTCTCATCCCCTCCTCCCCTCACTGCCTTCTCTCATCCCCTCACTGCCTTCTCTCATCCCCTCCTCCCCTCACTCCCTTCTCTCATCCCCTCCTCCCCTCACTCCCTTCTCTCCCCCTCCTCCCCTCCTGCCTTCTCTCATCCCCTCCTCCCCTCCTGCCTTCTCTCATCTCCTCCCCTCCTGCCTTCTCTCATCCCCTCCTCCCCTCCTGCCTTCTCATCCCCTCCTCCCCTCACTCCCTTCTCTCATCCCCTACTCCCCTCCTCCTTCTCTCATCCCCTCCTCCTCACTGCCTTCTCTCATCCCTCCTCCCTCCCTTCTCATCCCTCCTCCCCTCCTCCCTTCTCTCATCCCCTCCTCCCCTCCTGCCTTCTCATCCCTCCTCCCCTCACTGCCTTCTCTCATCCCCTCCTGCCTTCTCTCATCCCCTCCTCCCCTCCTCCTTCTCTCATCCCCTCCTCCCCTCCTCCTTCTCTCATCCCCTCCTCCCCTCACTGCCTTCTCTCATCCCCTCCGTGCCTCATCTCATCCTCTCCTCCCCTCACTGCCTTCTCTCATCCCCTCCTCCCCTCACTGCCTTCTCTCATCCCCTCCTCCCCTCACTCCCTTCTCTCATCCCCTCCTCCCCTCCTGCCTTCTCTCATCCCTCCTCCCTCCTGCCTTCTCTCATCCCCTCCTCCTCACTGCCTTCTCTCATCCCTCCTCCCCTCCTGCCTTCTCTCATCCCCTCCTCCCCTCCTGCCTTCTCTCATCCCCTCCTCCCTTCTCATCCCCTCCTCCCCTCCTGCCTTCTCTCATCCCTCCTCCTCCCCTCCTCCTTCTTTCATCCCTCCTCCCCTCCTGCCTTCTCTCATCCCCTCCTGCCTTCTCTCATCCCTCCTCCCCTCTCCTCCTTCTCTCATCCCCTCCTCCCCTCCTGCCTTCTCTCATCCCCTCTGCCTTCTCTCATCCCTCCTCCCCTCCTGCCTTCTCTCATCCCCCTCCTGCCTTCTCTCATCCCCTCCTCCCTTCTCTCATCCCCTCCTCCCTCCTGCCTTCTCTCATCCCCTCCTGCCTTCTCTCATCCCTCCTCCCCTCACTGCCTTCTCTCATCCCTCCTCCCCTCCTGCCTTCTCTCATCCCCTCCTCCCCTCCTGCCTTCTCTCATCCCCTCCTCCTTCTCTCATCCCCTCCTCCCCCCACTGCCTTCTCTCATCCCCTCCTGCCTTCTCTCATCCCTCCTCCCCTCACTGCCTTCTCTCATCCCCTCCTCCCCTCACTGCCCTCCTCCCTTCTCTCATCCCCTCCTCCCCTCCTGCCTTCTCATCCCCTCCTCCCCTCACTGCCTTCTCTCATCCCCTCACTCCCTTCTCTCATCCCCTCCTCCCCTCCTCCCTTCTCATCCCCTCCTCCCCTCCTCCTTCTCTCATCCCTCCTCCCCTCACTGCCTTCTCTCATCCCCTCACTGCCTTCTTCATCCCCTCACTGCCTTCTCTCATCCGCTCCTCCCCTCACTGCCTTCTCTCATCCCCTCACTCCCTTCTCTCATCCCCTCCTCCCCTCACTGCCTTCTCTCATCCCCTCACTGCCTTCTCTCATCCCTTCCTCCCCTCACTCCCTTCTCTCATCCCCTCCTCCCCTCACTCCCTTCTCTCATCCCCTCCTCCCCTCACTGCCTTCTCTCATCCTTTCACTCCCTTCTCTCGTCCCCTCCTCCCCTCACTCCCTTTTCTCATCCTTTCACTCCCTTCTCTCATCCCCTCACTCCCTTTTCTTCTCCCTTCACTCCCTTCTTTCCTCCCTTCACTCCCTTCTCTCCTCCCCTCACTGCCTTCTCTCCTTCCTCACTCCCTCCTCTCCTCCCCTCACTCCCTTCTCTCCTCTCCTCACTCAGATAAATTCATGGATAGCGATGTCAGGTTGGGTTAGGTTCACAGGAGCTACCTTGTATAGTCTTACTATTCTTTTGCAGACTCCTTAACTTATGCTCGTGAATTATACTGTTCCTCCTCCTTCTCCTCCTCCTCCTCCTCCTCCTTCTCCTCCTCCTCCTCCTTCTCCTCCTCCTCCTCCCCTCTCCCTCCTCGTCCCGACAGTTATCGTCCTCTCTCCTCTGTAATTCATCGCCATTCATCACCTCACCGAAATGTTATTCAGGACGTGTTTATTATATTCTCTCTCTCTCTCTCTCTCTCTCTCTCTCTCTCTCTCTCTCTCTCTCTCTCTCTCTCTCTCTCTCTCTCTCTCTCTCTCTCTCTCTCTCTCTCTCTCTCTCTCTCTCTAACATAAACCAAAAAGAAAGAACATCAACTTTAGATATATCAACAACTTCCACAACAACGAAAACATCCACTTCTACTACTACATTTTTTTCATATATTTTATCATGTCTTCATTTCTTCTTCTTCTTCTTTTTCTTCTTCTTCTTCTTCTTCTTCTTCTATTGATATTACTGTACTACAACTACCACTTCTATTGTTACTATTACACACTCATCATTATTACTACTACCACTATTACTACTACAACAATAACTTCTTATACTTCTTTTACTACTATTATCATCTCCATCATAGCTATCGTAAAAAATATATATACAGAGGAGAAATGAGGGAAAAATATTGCTTCCATCTCTCTCTACCCTCTCTTAATTCTCTCTCTCTCTCTCTCTCTCTCTCTCTCTCTCTCTCTCTCTCTCTCTCTCTCTCTCTCTCTCTCTCTCTCTCTCTCTCTCTCTCTCTCTCTCTCTCTCTCTCTCTCTCCATTGTTTTCTGTTACAATTCTCTCCTTTCTTTCCTCCCTCTCTCATCTCCCTCTTCTCCTCTCAGTTTTTTCCCTCCCTATTTTTCTTCTCACCCTTCTCCCTTTCCTTCCTGTTTCGTTGCCAAAACTCCCCTTTTCACATTTCTATCCCCTTGTCATCCATCCCCTTCCCTCACCCATCACCTGTCACCCTCTTCCTCTGCTTACCCTTCCTTCCTATCATTTTCCTCTTCCCGTCTACACATGACATTATACCTCTTCCATTAATTTCCTTATTCTCATCATTTATCTCACTTTTTTCTCTTTCGTTTCCTTCCTTTCTTCCTTTCCTCTCCCTTTCTCCTTTCTTCTCTTTCTTAATCTGTATACTCTCCTCCTTCCCCTTTCTCCTATCTTTATTTTCATTTCTTTCCTGTCTCCTTCTTCCACACTTTCTTCTGTCCTGCATTTTCTTTTTGATTTATATATTATTTTTAGATTTCCTTTGTTTATTGGATTTATTTTCTTTATTTTTCTTCCCTCTCTTTTTCCTCTCCTCCTTTTATTCTTCTTCTTCGTTTCTTCCTTCTTTCTCTTCCCCTTCCTCCCCGTTTCTTTCTCTTCTTTCCTCCTCATGACACTCTTCTCTTTTCCCCTCAAAGAAGCATGAACAAAGTCGCTTTCTCCTCTCTTTCGTTACACTGTCAGTTCTTTTTCCATCCTCCCCTTACCTAATTATTTACTTTGTTTTTTAATATTTCATTCTTTACTTGTTTCTTGCGTCCTTGTCCATTTTATTTTCTTATCGATTCATTTTCTTTTTACTTAATCTTCTTTCATCTTCTTTGTTCCTCTTTTATGGCTTCTGCTCTTCCCCTTCCTCCTCCCTTCTCCTCCTCCTTCCTCATCTGTTTTCTTCTCTTGCTCACTTCTTTTTCTCTCTTGACCTCGTCTCTTCTGTTTTTCTTCCTCTTTATTTTCTTTTACTTGTTTTTCTCTTCTCTTTCCTCCGTTGTCCTCCTCTCATGTTTTCTCTTCCCTTGCTTCCGCCTCTCTTTCTCCTCCTCTTTCTTTTCCTCTTCGTGTTCCTCTTCTTCTTCTCCTTCTAGTTATTTTTCTTCTCCCTCCACCTCTTTCTTTTCTTCTTCTTCTTCTTCTTCTTCTTCTTCTTCTTCTTCTTCTTCTTCTTCTTCTTCTTCCTCTCCCTCTTCCTCTTCCTCTTCCTCCTCCTCCTCCTCCTGCCCCACGCTTTTATTTTCCCTCTATTTTTTCCTTTACTTAGCAAAAGGAGGAAAACACAAATATTTATTTTCTTCATATCTTGTTTTTTGGAGTACTTTCTCTCTCTCTCTCTCTCTCTCTCTCTCTCTCTCTCTCTCTCTCTCTCTCTCTCTCTCTCTCTCTCTCTCTCTCTCTCTCTCTCTCTCTCTCTTCTCTGAGACACACGCTCGCAACGCTTTTTTACGCTCGTTTAACGTTCTCATTTCACAAAGACGGAGCGGCGAGGCTGGGCGAGGCTGGCACCTGAGGAGAGGGGGGAGGGAGGAGTGAGTGTGTAAAAGAGAAGGGAAAGGAATAAAAGGAGAGAGGGCATGGAGACAGGAGGGGAGGGGAAAGGAGAGTGAAAAGAAATGAAGTGAAAGGAAGAAAATGAAATGGAAGTAGTAGCGTGAGGAAGAGAAGAGTGTAAATAGGGGAGAGTTAGAGGGGGAGATGAAGAGAATAAGCAGAATATGAGAGGAAGAAGAAGACAATGGGACGAAGATGAAAGAAAGAAGCAGGAATGAGAGGAAAGGAATACAGGAGGAACAACGAGCTCGAGCGAAAAGTGAAATATCAGATGAAAATGATAAGAACATAAGAACATAAGAACGCAGGAGTCTACAAGAGGCCGGTAGGCCTGTACGAGGCAGCTCCTTTGACCCTAGGCTCCTGTGTATCTAACCCCACCTAATATCGCTGTCCATGAATGTATATAGTCTATTTTTGAATGTGACAACTGTATTGGCACTCACCACATGACTGCTAAGCCTATTCACTCATCCACCACCCTGTTAGTAAACCAATTTTTGCCTATGTCCTGTTGAATCTGAATTTATCAGTTTAAACCCGTTACTTCGTGTCCTGCCCGGTTCTCTTACACAGATGGAAGAAATTAATGGGAAAAGCAAGAAAAAGAAAAGTAAAACATATCAGAAGGAAAATAGAAGAAAGAAAATTGTGAAGGAAGCAAAAAAAAATCAAAGGAAGATAAGAGAAAGTAAAAATAGAGAAAGGAATTTACTGATCAGAACAAAACGAAGAGGAGAAAACGCAAAACACAAACCAGGAGCAGGAAGATGACGGGAAAGTGGTGATACATGGGAGTAGGAACAGTGGGGAAGACAGAAAGGAAGGAAGGAGGAGGAGGACCATAAATGAGAGAGAGAGAGAGAGAGAGAGAGAGAGAATAAAATAACCAGACAAGTCTCCTTCCTCAAAGCCTTTTTACCTCCTCCCCTTCACCCTTCACCTCCACCGCCTCCTCCTCCCACTCTTCCTACTCCTGTTCCTCCACCTTCTCCTGTTTCCTCCTCCTCCTCCTCCTCCTCCTCCTCCACGGGAATGAGCAGACGTAACATCTCCAGGGAAATACTTCGTAGGTGTGAACATTCTTTTGCTTCATGTAAGTGTATGTTTATTTTTCTCTCTCTCTCTCTCTCTCTCTCTCTCTCTCTCTCTCTCTCTCTCTCTCTCTCTCTCTCTCTCTCTCTCTCTCTCTCTGTGTGTTTGTCTGTTTGTTTGTTTACTTGTATGTTTGTTTGAATTTTCAATAAATAAATGGATAGATGTAGATAGAAGGAGAGGGAGCGGGGTGGGGGTGGGGTGGGGGGGGAGCGCCAAGCTGTTAGCAAAAGGGTGTATCGGATAACAATTTTCTTGCATCTCTTTAAAAAACATACACTTTTATAAGAAGATTTAAAATATAATATGGAAAAAGATTTTCTCTCTCTCTCTCTCTCTCTCTCTCTCTCTCTCTCTCTCTCTCTCTCTCTCTCTCTCTCTCTCTCTCTCTCTCTCTCTCTCTCTCTCTCGATATAACGCTTTGCTGTCTGACCGTTTTCCCTTATATTTATTTCATAAGAGAGAGAGGTTTATGGGCTATTAATGTGGTTTCCAACGCTATCTTCTTTTCCTCATTTCCTCACCTCTCATATTTATCGCTTACAGACACCCTCCCTTCCCTCCCCTCCCCTCCTCTCCTCCTCCTCCTCGCCTGACCTCCTCAAAGGGACGGGCGTTGACCTTGCTGCTGCGGCATCAAACCTTAACCTTGCTTTTCACCTCGTCTGGTGAAACGACACTTGTTATTTTGTGTGTGAATCGACTCCGTGTGTTACATTTTAACGTCACAACTTTTGAAATCCGTTCATCCACGTTTTTAATTAATCGTTACTTAAATAGGCCCGTACGCCTTCTCAGAAATCGAACGACTAACTGTGCCTGTTTACTTGTCTTATTTAGCACCACTCAACCTAATTAATTAACGTCTAATTCAGTGCTGTGACGCGTCTAACTAATGTTTGAAGTGTTGCGAGGATTACCTTACAGTGAGAGGACTTCCCTGCTGAGCTGAGAGGTTAAGTTATATGTCGACTTTTTTGTGTTTCCTGTCTTTCCTCAGTAGGATTACAACTACACGACCTAACACAGCACCCAGTGAAAGACAGTGAGCTTCTTGTGTCTAACTAACGTAGAAAATCTGTCACTAACGTAGAAGTACAAAGCTTGACCCGTATATCAGCACACCTGTTTTGAAAAGGAGGAAAAGTTTAATCCCCCAGAGAATTTTAGTCCCGGAGGGAAAACACGTGTGGGCCCTCATAGACGCCACACCTCAAACTCTCCCGCGTGACTCGACCGATTTAAGGCCGCCTCCCTCCAGGTGTTCACCATAGCCCACGCGGATGCAAAATTCATCTTAACTGTAAAGCACACAGTTATATCGTCTTGCAACAGTAAATAAAAAAAGAAGTAATCATGCCGTCCAACTATTTCAATTGCTGTAATTGTTCAAAGAAATATGCTGCGATTCACTACCAAACCAGCGACTCGATGTGTAGGTACTGTGTCTTAGACTTACGTATTCAGGCACTACATACAACCAACGAGGATCTACAACGCTCCAATGCGTTGCTCTGGGACACCATGATGTCCTTCCCTCAACTCCCTACTCCTCCCTCTTCTTCTTTTTCTTCCTCGTTCACCGACATTTTGACTAGATCACATACCTCCTGCTCCTCAGCCCCCTCCATTTCTCATCCCTACCCCGCCTCCTCCCTTCCCTCCACCACCAGCACCGCCATCACCCCCGCCTCCTCCCGTCCCTCCTCCACCTCATCACCACAGGCCGCCAACACCCCCCCTTCTTCACCCTCCACCACCAGCACCGCCATCACCCCACCCCTCCCCACCCATCCCACCATCACCACCACGACCTCTCTTCCTCCTCCCTTCTTCCTCCTCTTCTCTTCCGCCCTTCCTCCTCCTCCACCTCTGCCCCCTCCTCCATCCTCAACATCCTCCTCCTCTACTCCCCAGCCAACCACTTCCGCCTCGTCCTCCTCCTCCGCCTCTGCCGCCTCCTCATACATTTCTTCTCCCCCCTCCTCCACATCCTCAACATCCTCCTCCTCTACTCCTCCTCAGTCAACCCCTTCCGCCCCTTCCTCCACCTCCCCCTCTGCCACCTCCGCATACATTTCTTCTCCCCCTCCTCCACATCCTCAACATCCTCCTCCTCTACTCCCCCCCAGCCAACCCCTTCCGCCTCTTCCTCATCTTCCCTTGGCTCCCCCTTGTCCCTCTCCTCTACCAGCCCTCCTAACGCCTCCACGTCCAGTCGCCACCACACTCCCACTCCTCACTACTCATCCATTAGACGCCACAAGACCATTCTTCCTGCTGTGGTCTGCGTAGATCAGACACAGTTTCGGGGCACAGAACAAGCTGAAAACATCTGTTAGACTTGTAGGGGACTCGCTGGTTAGAGGTCAATTAACGTAATTCTGCGGCAGGAATACAGAGACGCGGAGGCGTTATTGTATTCCGGGAGCCAAACTGGACGACATTACTAGTCTTCAGCTGTCGATGCTGTCACGGAACTCGCGAAAGAAGACACAGTTTATTTGATTCACGCGGGGACAAATGACGTTCAGTCTACTCAAACTCAGGCCCTACTATCAAAATACCGTCAGGTCATTCGGCGTTACAAGACCAAGTCCTCACGTCATTGTTTCTGGAATTCTGCAGAATCAGCGCTTACGCCGGCTTCAACAGCAAAGCGAGCAACATCAATACTAGTTTAAAGGAAATTTGTGACGACGAAGGCGTGGCGTTTACAAATGCCTGGCATCACTTCTTTGAGCGCCCAGGCTTGTTTTTGGAACGATGGACTACACTTGAATGAGGTTGGATCGGCGCGTCTCAGGAGGCTTCTGGACGAGCAGTGGAAAGCTTGTCGAAAAGCCTTTCAAAAACGGCGGGCGAGGACGGGGCAAAGGCAGCCTTGATCAACCAACCCGTAGCGTCAGTGCGACTCACAGAAACTGTGTAACTAACGACGCCTCCGACAAGCGAACTGGTACAACTCGTCACGGCCACATTTCTATCATGTACACAAATGCACGTAGTTTAATACCCAAAAGAGACGAAATTAGTGCTTATATTGCAGCAGAGAAACCAGACGTAGTAGCATCACAAAGACTTGGGCCAAGTGTGCACATTTAATATCCGAACTGTCAACCCCTGGGTACAGCTTCCACAAAGTCGAAAGCACAAGAAAGGAGGAGGTAGTCTGCTACGTAAAAAGTACACTCCCTGCCATAAAATAGACAAACAGGACGCATAGAAATACGATTCTGTCTGTGTGGAAATAACCGCAAATAACGAAACTAACGCTTGCAACCGTATACAGGCCTCCGAAACAACAGGCAGCCATTGACACTGCCTCTACGAAGATTCACTCTGTAACACAAAGCAAGGAAGCAATTATAATTAGGGGACTTTGCTGCCCTAACATTGACTGGGGACTGATGACTGGAGATCAAGGGTAACGAAGCTTATAGAAATGGTGGAGGATTCGTTCCTCACTCAAGTTGTAACTCAACCAACAAGAGAAAACAATCTGCTGGATCTGGTATTAGTAAGCGACCCGACCTCATTCGCGACTGTACGGTTGGTGAAAACCAATGGGTGCGATCACCATAATCCGTTTTAATATCAATATATGTCACAAACTCGTAGATAATCCGTCAGTGATACTGAATTACAAAAGGAATTTCAACTTAGCCCGTGCGCTGCTTCCCCTACGACCTGGAACCAACTTGGCATCACCGACAATACAATCGACAACGCGTGGAACGTCTTCAAAGATAAGCTGTTGCAAGTAGAAGGCTACAGTGCCTACGAAATCCAGGCGAGTAAATGGGGCCGTAGATCCGCCGTGGATGACCAGAGATATAAAAGGGCAGTAAACCTAAAAAAAGGAATTATAATTTGATGAAAGAGAATACTGCGGCCGAAGCCAGCACACAGTACAACAGCCTCAGAGCTTGTCGCAGCCTTATTCGGGTAGCAAACGCAACTATGAAAAGCAAATAGCGCGCGAAATCAAAACTAACTCCAAGAAATTCTTCACGTACATAAGATCGAAAATAAAATAAAATCAATATTGGTCCCCTGACAGACGAGACTGGATCTGTAACTCAGGACAGTAAACAGATGGCCAGAGTCCTCAATAGTAATTTCGCATCCGTATTCACAGTCGAGGACATCGAAACCATTCCCGAGGGTCTGACCGCCGGTGAGATCACGCCGCTGGAAATTGACACAATATGCGACCAAGTAAAAATACTTGGACAAACTCGACACGAACAAGTCAACGGGACCCGACAGTTTGTCCCCGCGGTTATTAAAATACTTCAACCACTCACTAACATATTCAACCGGTCAGTCCAACTAAACAAGGTCCCGGAAGACTGGAAGATGGCGAACGGAACACCGATTTTCAAAAAGGAGACAAAAGCGTTGCGTTAAACTACAGGCCCATAAGTTTGACATCAGTGGCAGGAAAAATACTCGAAAAGATTATTAGAGATAAACATTGGTTTCTGAAAACAATAATATAATCTCCGACACCAGCATGGCTTCAGAAACAAGCGCTCCTGCCTAACAGATTTATTAGACTTCTTCCAGGTATATATAAGAACTGGGATGCCCACATTCCCAGTGATGTTATATACCTGGACTTTCAAAGCCTTCGACAAGGTACCGCACGAGCGACTCCTTAGAAACTGCACTCGGCGGGCATCGGAGCCAATCTGATCGCGTGGATAAGAGATTGGCTCACCGACGAAAAACAACGAAAATTACTACTCAACGGACAGCCTTCCGATTGGCTTCCAGTCACTAGTGGAGTGCCTCAGGGTCAGTGCTGGGACCCATCCTCTTTATCACATATATCAATGACCTAGAATCAGGACTGAAATCCACAATATCGAAATTTGCAGATGACACCAAGGTGGGTGGAGATGCCCTCACAAAGACCGACTGCGAAATCATTCAGAAAGACCTCAATCACATTATCGAATGGTCGGAAAAATGGCAAATGTCTTTTAATGTTGACAAATGCAAAAGTCATGCACATTGGGTCCCAAAATAGTAACCATACATACATCATGAATGGGAGACCTCTGCAAGCGATGCAGGAGGAAGGATCTTGGAGTCACTTAACTATCAGCAGTGACCTGAAACACGCGAATCACTGTAAAAAGCATACAACAAGGCCAACATTATGCTCGGGTTCTGGCGAGGATCTTCAGTGTAAACACCAGACGTGATGCTGTCCTTGTATAATTCCATGGTAAGACCGCACCTCGAGTATGCGGTGCAGTTCTGGTCTCCCAATTACAGAAAGGACATTGCTCTGCTGGAAAAGTTCAACGACGCCCCACAAGATGATTCCAACCTTCAGGGCTCAACCGTTTGAGGAACCACTCAAGCGACTTAATCTCTTTGCATTGGAGAAAAGACGCCTACGAGGGGATATGATTCGTCTTCAAGTATCTAAAAGTTCAATAACGTCGATTACTCCAAATTCTTTGAACTGCAAACCAACTCAAGAACTAAATAACGGTTTACCCATTCAGTCGAGTCGATGCTAACACAGACATTGGCAGTAGTTTCTTTTCAAACCGAGTCATCCACCACTGGAACAATCTTCCCTCAGAAGTAGTGAATGCGAATACCATCAACTCCTTCAAATATAGAATCGACCGTCATTTCGCTTGCGTCGGAGTAAACTGAAAACGAGAGCTTTGTCTGCTCCTCAATATCAGTACTCATCTGCTCACCAAGCCCCAAGTGGCAATCAGCTTGGTCATCCACCAGCAGGCTTGTTTCTCCTTGTAAACCAATAGGCTTTTCTGTTGCCTACATTTCCATGTTAACGACCTCGTAATGAGCCAATAGGCTTTCTGTTGCCTGCATTTCCATGTTTCCATGTTTCCATGTTTTAGAGAATTGTTAGGCAGGATACGTGACGCTGGTGGGTCACCAGTAGTGTGTGGCGTCCTGCCAAGGAGGGGCGTTGGCGATGGATGGCTGTCCAGGGCGATAGCAGTGAACAGCAGACTTGCTGAGCACTGCGAGCGCAATGGGTGGCTGTTCGTCGACAATTGGGACCTCTTCTTTGGCAACGACGCCCTCTACGCCCGTGACGGGATACACTTGACGTTCAAGGGTGTTGAGGCTCTCTCAGACTCCCTTGAGCGAGCACTTGGTACCCTGAGGGATTTTTTAGTATAGGCGAGGGGGGGAGGAGTAATGGGAGCAATGGGAGGAGTAATGGGAGGGGACATCTAGCTCATAATATAACCAGGCAGCTTAGAAGTAATTCTAGGGGAGTAACAGAGGACGGGCTAAGAATCTTCTATACTAACAGCAGGAGCCTCAGAAACAAGATAGACTTACTAAGGGGTGAAGCTTGTTAAAAAAAAATTTGACATAATAGCGATCACTGAGACATGGATAGACACTGCTAATAGAAATTTTAGATCAGAATTCGAAATAACGGGTTATCAGATGTTTCACAAAGACAGAAGGGGCAGAAAGGGAGGTGGAGTTGCTATATGTAAGACTCACTTAACTGTTTAGTTAACACCTCAGTCAAAACTAACATGGATTCAGACTCAGTTTGGGTGGACGTTTACAAAGGGAAAGAAAAACTAACTCGAGGAGTTATATACAGGCCACCCAACCTTAACAGGCAGGACACGAGTATATTACACAGGAGATTGGCAGGGCAGTATGAGTAGAAATGTCTGCGTAATGGGGACTTTAATTATAGGAATATAGACTGGGAAGATCTAGTGGGTGACCTGGAAGCCGAGGACTTTCTTGAAGTTATACAGATAATTTCCTTAAGCAGTGATTACTGAGCCTACCAGAGGAGATAACATATAGACTTAGTCCCTAACCAATAAATGGGAACTTGCTACATGTGAGTTGGAGGTGGACGGAGAAGTTAGGAAATAGTGATCTAGAACGGTTCGTTTTAGCTTAGACTGGGCGGTAACCCGCGAACCAAACCCAGTGTTAGTGCCAGATTTTAGAAGAGCAAACTACGAGGGCTGAAGACATCTTGAAGGGGGGTAAACTGGGATAATTTAGAGTTCATGAGGGGCCAGAACTGCGGATTGGAGAGGAGAACCAGGTAGAAATGTCTTACAATAATTTAGTTTGAGTAATAGTAGAGGGGCAAGAACAGCATATACAACAGCGAACACCTAGAAAAGAAAACAATGATCCTAAGTGGATGACTCGTGGACTAAAACACGAGATTGGGTTAAAGAAGGGAATTTATCAGAAAATAAAGAATGGGGAAACACATCTCAGGGGCCGGTACGTCGAACTATCTAGATTAGTTAAGAAAAACACCAGGATAGCAAAAAAGAACTATGAGATCAAAGTAGCAAATGAGGCGAAAAGTAATCCTAAGGGCTTCTTTCAGATGTATAGAACAAAAACACGGGAGAGAAAATTGGGCCGCTGAAAACAAACACAGGGAGCTAGTAGAAAATTACGAAAATATGAGCACATTGTTGAACGACTACTTCCTTTCAGTATTCACACAGGAGGAGGATCGAACGACTACCGGAAAGAGTTCAGGTGTACGAGGCGGGGATGGCGATAAATTGAGGATATAATCATTACCAGGCAAGTAGTTCAGGATGAGATAGATAAGCTGAAGAAGAACAAGTCGCCAGGTCCTGACGGGATATTTCCGAGGGTATTAAAGGAGTTAGGTGATATAATCAGTGACCACTAACCGACATCTTTAAGATGTCGGTAAATACAACTATGTGCCGAGCCAATGGAAAGTAGCTAATGTGACGCTGATTTTTAAAGGAGACAGGTCAGTTGTTTCAAACTATCGCCCAATTAGCTTAACATCGGTTTATAGGGAAGATGCTGGAGTCCATAATAGCCAGGAACATTCAGGAGCATTTAGAAAACATAAAGCAATTCACGACTGCAGCATGGGTTCACAAAGGTAGGTAATTCCTCACCAATCTCTTGTCCTTCGACTTTAACGTAATTGTGGCGGTTGACAGAGATGAAAATTATGATGTAATATATCTTGATTTTAGTAAAGCGTTTGACAAAGTTCCTCACCAACGACTGTTGCTTAAATTACAGGCTCACGGAGTAGAGGGTAAAGTTTTGAACTAGGTCAAAGCGTGGCAGCAATAGGAAGCAAAGAGTGCAAATCAATGGTAAAAAGATCTGACTGGGGATGTGTTACGAGTGGGGTCCCCAAGAAGGCTCAGTATTAGGTCCACTTTTGTTTATTATTTATATCAATGACTTAGACACAGTAATTGTAGTGATGTTAGTAAAGTTGCAGATGATAACACTATCTGTAGAGTAATTGAGTCGGATCAGGACGCTAGTATTCTCACCGGTGAAATCAACAGATTATATGACTGGGCGGATAAATGGCAGATGGAGTTCAATTTAGGGAAGTGCAGTATTCTGAGTGTGGTAGGAACAACCCCTCACATAACTATTGCTTAAATGACACTCTCATAAGTAGGTCTGAGAGAGGGATTTAGGGTCTTAGTGAGCTCTGATCTCCGTCCAAGGGCACAATGCATTCAAGCTAGAAATCGAGCTAATAGGGTACTGGGATTTATTTCAGGAGCGTAAGCAACAGAGCCCCTGAAGTCTTCCTCAAACTATCTTTAGCATTAGTTAGACCTCATCTTGACTATGCGGTTCAGTTCTGGTCACTTACTATAGAATGGATATCAAAATGTTAGAATCAGTGCAGAGGAGGATGACTTAGATGATCCAGGGGTTAGAAACTTGCCATACGAGGAGACTTAAACGTTTAAATCTGCATCCTCTAGAAAGGCGAAAGTTACGTGGAACAGTCGAGGTTTATAAATGGATGAAGGGCTTTTAATAGGGAGACACATTCATAAGGTTTGTTGATGAAAGAACCGGGTAGGACACGAAAGTAATGGGTTTCGCTAATTCAGATTCAACAGGAGACATAGGCAAAAGTGGTTTTACTAACAGGGTGGTGGATGAGTGGAACAAACGCAGTCATGTGGTGATGCTGGCCTGGTGCATTCAAAAATAGACTAGATAAATTCATGGACAACGATGAATTGGGATTAGATACACGGGGCTTAGGGTCAAAGGCACCTCGTACAGGCCTACCGGCCTCTTACGAACTCATTCTTATATTCTTATGTTCTTAACTTCTTAATCAATTTTGCTCATATATTTCTATTTATTTGTGTTTTTATTAACTTGTATGCCTGTCTTTTTTTGGTTCTATTCTAATTCAATTTATAACTAATAATCTGCGCTTCTTATTTTGTATTTCTTTTATTATTTCTATGCTCGTCTTTTGGTGCATTCTTATTCAATTTATAACTAACTAATCTATCCTTCGTTCCTTATTCACATGTTAACTTGAATGCTCGTCTTTGGTACTTTTCTTATTCTAATCTATAACTAGCTAATCTATTCTTCGTTCTTTATTTTCTAGTTATTTATTTTCATTAACCTGTATGCTCGTCTTTTGGTACTTTTCTTATTCCAATTTATTGCTAACTAATAAACCTATTCTTTGTTCCTTATCGAGTATTTCTTTTTATTAACTTGTATGCTCGTCTTTTTGGTACTTTTCTCATCTCAATCTATAACTAACTAATCTATTCGATACTTATTTTTCCATGTATTTTCTTTTATTAACTTCTTTGCCTGTCTTTTGGTACTTTTCTTATTCAATCTATAAGTAACTAATCTATTTTTTCTCCTTTTATTTCTATTTATTTATTTTTTTTATCTTGTATGCCTGTCTTTTTGGTTCTTTTCTTATTCAAATTTATAACTAACTAATCTATTCCTTATTTTTCCAGGTATTTCTTTTATTATTTCTATGGTCGTCTTTTGGTGCTTTTCTAATTCCAATTTATAACTAAAAATCTATTCTTTCCTTATTTTCCAGGTATTTCTTTTCATTAACTTTTGTTGTTGTTCTTATTCCAATCTAAATTGGAATAAGAAAACTAAAAGACAAGCATACAAATTAATATAAAAAATGACGAATAGAAAATATGAGGAACGAAAGAAAATGGTTACTTACTTATAAATTGGAATAAAAGTACCAAAATACGAGCATAGAAATTAATGAAAAGAAAAACCTGAAAAACAAGGAAATAATATTAGTTTAGTTATAAATTATGAAATAAGAAAAGTACCTGAAATAGAAATTAATGAAAAGAAGTAAATAGAAGAAAATATGGAAAGAATAATATGAATTAGTTTAGTTATAAATTGAATAAGAAAAGCACCAAAAGACATGTATACAAGCTAATAAAATAAATAGAAAGAATAAGGAATGATTAGTTATAAATTGAACAAGAAAAGAAGCCGCAAGATGCATACAGTTAATAAAAGAAATAACTGGAAAATGAAAAAACATTAGCAGTTTTGATTGGAATTCGATGCTGATGATGATGATGGAAAGGCATGTAGTGTTGGTGGTGCTAAAAGTTGTGGTGAAGGAGAGTGAATAAATTTTCGATAGTGAAGTGGTAAGAATAAATGATCGTGGTGATGATGATAACGATGACGGAGGAAAGGAAATATTGGAGGGGTGTTGGTGAGGGACGAGGAGGAGGAGCAAGAGGAAGAGGAGGATTGTGAGAAGTGTATGGACTGTGTGGATGAGGGGAAGGTGAAATAAGACAACGGAGGTATATAAATAGCAATGAATGAGGTAGTTGTGTTAGAGGTGGAGGAGGAGGAGGAGGAGGAGTAGGAAATACAATACCAGAGAATAATTAAGGAAAAAAAGAAAATGCAAGAGATACTGCAAGACATATGTGAAAAGAATGAAAAAAGTAAAAGGAAAAGAAACTTGAAAAAGAGGAGAGAGGAAGAGAGATAAGAGAGGGAAATTAATAAAAAGAGAAGAGAGAGAGAGAGAGAGAGAGAGAGAGAGAGAGAGAGAGAGAGAGAGAGAGAGAGAGAGGGGGGGGTGGGATGGCGACAGCTGTTAGGCGGAGAATGATAGCCAGTCAGCCCGCCTCTGTTGTGTTGGAATGGAGCCCTTCCTTCCTCCTCCCTCTTCCCTCGATCCTTCCACCTCTTCCTTATATCTCCTCTCTCTTCCTTCCTTCATATCCTTCCTCTTCTTCCTCCTCCCCCGTCTCTCTGTTTCTCTCTTGCACCATTTACCACGTTTATAGCTTGTCTTTTTTATTTCCGTGTGTAGTTCTGTGTTTTTTTTCCTTCTTGTGCATGTAATAAATTGTTGTGATGGCTCGTTAAATGCATTGTAGTGTTGATTCTCTCTCTCTCTCTCTCTCTCTCTCTCTCTCTCTCTCTCTCTCTCTCTCTCTATCTCTCTCTCTCTCTCTCTCTCTCTCTCTCTCTCTCTCTCTCTCTCTCTCTCTCTATCTCTCTCTCTCTCTCTCTCTCTCTCTCTCTCTCTCTCTCTCTCTCTCTCTCTCTCTCTCTCTCTCTCTCGCTCTCAGTCTCTGCCTGCTGAATGCTGAATAATTGGCGTGGATGAATTGATGAATATTGATGGTGAATAGTTAATGCGTGAATGGGAGGGGCGTGCGGGGAGGGAGAGGACAGGGAGGGGTTTTCCATAGTGGGGTTAACTTAGAGTGGCGCTGACATACCTGAGAACTAGTGATGACTGACGAACAGGTGGGCTAAATGGGAGGTGGGGTGGCTCTGAAGTGGAGGAGAGGTAAGGAGGTGAGACGGGAAGGTAAGGTTTAAAGAGCGGTGGATTTGTGGACAGGTGGTTTGAGGTGAGGATGGAGAAGTAGAAAGGTGGACAAGAGGTAGGCAGGTGAGAAGAGAAGGTAATGGTAGAGTAAGCTTTAAAGAGCGGTGGATTTGTGGGCAGGTGGGATGAGGTGAAAATGGAGTAGTGGAAAGCTGGACAAGAGGTAGGCAGGTGAGAAGAGAAGGTGAGGGTAGAGTGAGGTTTAAAGAGTCGTGGATTTGTGGACAGGTAGGTTGAGGTGAGAATGGAGTAGAAGAAAGGTAGGCAGGTTAAACGAGGTGATATACAGGTGAGGTTAAAGGTTTAATTAATAGTCAGTGATATTTTGGACAAGTAGCTTAAGGTGACGATGGAGAAGATGAGGAAAGATATGGAGGTGATATGGAGGTGAGGTGAAAGGTTAATATGCAGTGATTTTTTGGACAGGTTGGTTAAGGTGACGATAGGGAAGAGGAGACAAGGTAGGGAGGCGATATGGAGGTGAGGTTACTAGGTTAATTTGTATCTGGATCAGACGGGTAGGCAGATGATGGGGAGAATGTGTTTCTAATGGGAAGGTGAGGTCTAAGAGGGGCCAAAGGGGTGATGGATAGGCGGGACAGGTGACGCTGGTATAGAAGAGAGTTAAGAAAAACTGTCTGAGAGGTAAACTTGAAGATAGAGGTCAAAAGTAGAGTTAAAGGGATGAGAAGTTAGCATAATTGATGGAATGGTGGGACAGGTGACGCTCAGGTAGAGGACAAGTGAGAAGAGCTATAGGGAAGGTAAGCTTGGAACAGGTAAGAATAAAGATCGATGCCGAGGTTAGTTCAGGTGATCGTGGGCTCGCTTATGGATAGATGGAGGCTGATGGATTAGTGGGCTGACAGCGGGTTTTAAGAGAGGTGGGGCTGACAGGCTGTGAGTGGAGGGAAGGAAAGGGGGGAATAGGCGTCACCAGATATTGTAATTGATCTTGTATATTTTTGGTTGTGTGATTAAGTATTGGTTGTGATTTATACGGTTGTCCATTTTCTCTCTCTCTCTTATCGCTCTGAGTATATGATCTCTCTCTCTCTCTCTTTACATTTATTTATGCCGTCTAATGGTTAGGTAAGAGGAGGAAGGAAAGGGAAGAGGAAATGGGTGGGGTGTTGGGTGGAATTCCTCAAGATGGTAATGCTGACAGTGGTGGTGGTGGTGAGTGTGGTGGTGTAATATGTGTTGTCGTTATTATTTGCATTTTTTCTCTGTGTGTGTGTAGTAGTAGTAGTAGTAGTAGTAGTAGTAGCAGCTGTACTTCGTGTCGAGGTCAGTTTGTTGACTCTGGTTTCCATGGAGGTAGTGACGGTGGTGATGTATTGGTGGTGATGTGGTGATGGTGGGCAGGCGAAAGTTAAAGGTAAGGTGGTGTCTTAGGGTTGTGGTGGTGATGATAGTCCTAGCTGCGGTGGTGGTGGTGGTGGTGATGGTGGTGGTGGTAATTTGTTTTCATCTCCACAAGCGTTTTTACGACGATGGGCTGATTCATAACACCGCCAGCTGTATGTTGTTACCTTCTTAAGCAGCCAGTTTGTGAGAGTGCTGAGGTAGTGACGGTGATACGGTGGTGATGATGATAAAATAGAGCGATAGCGTGAGTGGACGCAGCTTTTTCTCGTGCATGAGGGTGGCAAGGAAGGAATGAAGAAGGAGGCTGACGAGGTGTAGGAAGTGTAGTTAGGTGTAAGGAAGAATAGAGGAGGCGACGTTTAAGTGGTGGGCTGATTCCCTTAACACCGCCAGCTGTATGTTGTTACCTTCTTAAGCAGCCCGTTGTGAGGGTGATGCTGGCCTTAGCAGGGGTGATGATGACGGTGGTGATGATGATAAAAGTAGAGCGATAGCGTGAGTGGACGCAGCTTTTTCTCGTGCATGTGGAGGGTGGCAAGGAAGGAATGAAGAAGGAGGCTGACGAGGTGTAGGAAGTGTAGTTAGGTGTAAGGAAGAATAGAGGAGGCGACGTTTAAGTGGTGGGCTGATTCCCTTAACACCGCCAGCTGTATGTTGTTACCTTCTTAAGCAGCCCGTTGTGAGGGTGATGCTGGCCTTAGCGGGGTGATGACGGTGGTGATGATGATAAAGTAGAGCGATAGCGTGAGTGGACGCAGCTTTTTCTCGTGCATGTGGAGGGTGGCAAGGAAGGAATGAAGAAGGAGGCTGACGAGGTGTAGGAAGTGTAGTTAGGTGTAAGGAAGGGAGGGTAGAGTTGTGGTTTTAGGATAGGGAAGGATAAGGGAAGAGAACCTTAATGTATGTTATGGGAGCCTGGTAAAAGGTGGAAAAATGTGTAGAAAGTGTGAAAGTGTAGTGGAATAGTAAGTTGAAGGACCTAGTTAGGATGGAGAGATGGAGGGGAGAGTGTAGTGGTTTTAGGGTAGAATAGGATGAAGGAAGAGAACTTTATCTAATTATGCTGAGTTAGACTGGTAGCAGGTAAAGAAAGATGGGTAGAAAGTGTGATAAACTAGTGATGTGTAGCAGCTATAGTTAGTACGGAGAGATGGGAGTGAGAGTGTAGTGGTTTTAGGAGTGGGATCGGATGAAGGAATACCAACTCATCTAGTGTATGTTAGGAGAAGCTGGTAGAAGGTTGAGAAAGACGGGTTGGATGGCAGATGAAGGGAGTGTTGTGGAGTTAAAGATAATCATAAAGAAATAACTAGAAATATAAGGAACAAAAGAATAGATTAGTTAGTTATAGATTGAATAAGAAAAAGTACCAAAAAGACAAAGCATAGAAGTTAATAAAAAGAAATAACTAGAAAATATAAGGAATAGAAGAATAGATTAGTTAGTTATAAATTGGAATAAGAAAAGCCCAAAAGACAAGCATACAAGTTAATAAAAAGAAATATCTGGAAAATAAGGAAAGAAAATAGATTAGTTAGTTATAATTTGAATAAGAAAAGAACCAAAAGACGAACATAGAGTTAATAAAAAAATAACTAGAAAAATAAGGAACAAAAAATAGATTAGTTAGTTATAGATTGGAATAAGAAAGTACAAAAAACGAGCATAGAAGTTAATGAAAAGAAGTAAATAGAAAATATGGAAAGAAATAGATTAGTTAGTTATAAATTGGAATAAGAAAAGCACCAAAAAGACAGGCATACAAATTAATAAAAAGAAATAGCTAGAAAATATAAGGAACAAGGAATAGATTAGTTATAAAATGGAATAAGAATAAAACACAAAAAGAGGAGCATATAAGTTAATGAAAAGAAATAACTAGAAAATATAAGAAAAGAATAGATTAGTTAGTTACTGAGTGGAATAAGAAAAGTACCCAAAAGACAAGCATAGAAGTTAATGAAAAGAAATAACGAGAAAAATAAGGAAGGAATAGATTAGTTAGTTATAGACTGGAATAAGAAAAGCACGAAAAAGACGAGCATAGAAGTTAATAATAAGAAATAACAAGAAAAATAAGGAACGAAGAATAGATTAGTTAGTTATAAATTGGCATAAGAAAAGAACCAAAAAGATGAGCATACAAGTTAATAAAAAAATAACTAGAAAAATAAGGACCGAAGAATGGATTAGTTATAAATTGAATAAGAAAAATCAAAAAGACAAGCATAGCAGTTAAGAAAAAGAAATAACTAGAAAATATAGAAAAGAAAATAGATTAGTTAGTTACAAATTGAATAAGAAAAGTACCAAAAGGACAAGGCATATAAGTTAATGAAAAGAAATAACTAGAAAATAAAAGGAGGAATAGAGATTAAGAAGAGTAAATTGAATAAGAAATTACCAAAAAGAGTTCAGGATATAAGCAATGAAAGAAATAACTGTGAAAATAAAGAAGGAGTGAATAGATTAGTTAGTTATAAATTGGACAAGAAAAGTACCAAAAAAGACAGGCATAGGTTAATGAAAAGAAATAACTAGAAAATAAAGAAGGAGGAATAGATTTAGTTAGTTATAAATTGGAACAAGAAAAGTACCAAAAAAGACAGGTGGCAGAAGTAATGAAAAGAAATAACTGAAAATAAAAGAACGAGGAATAGATTAGTTAATAATAAATTTGGACAAGAAAAGAACCCAAAAGACGAGCAGAAGTAATGCAAAGAAATAACTAGAAAATATAAGGAAAGAATAGATTAAAGAAGTATTGTTGATTATAAGGGCAGTAACAAAGACGAGCATGAATTGGATAAAAAGAAATATTCGGGAAAAAATATGAAAGAATAGATTAGCATAGATTGGAATAAGAGAAGCACCAAAAAAGACGAGTATAGAAGCACAAAAGAAATAACTAGGAAACATATAAGTGAAAGAAAATAGATTAGTTAGTTATAGATTGGAATAAGAAGCACTAAAAGACAGTATAAAGAAGTTAATAAAAAATAAATACTTTTGAAAATTAGGAACGAAGAATAGATGAAGTTAGTTATAGATTGGAATAAGAATAGCACCAAAAAAGACGGGGCATGGTTAATAAAAACCTAGTTAAAAGGAAACGAAGGATGATTAGTTAGTTATAGATTGGAATAAGAAAAGTACCAAAAAGACAAGCATAGAAGTTAATGAAAAGAAGTAAATAGAAAAATAAGGAACTCAGAATAGATTAGTTAGTTATAGATTGGAATAAGAAAAGCACCAAAAAGACAAGCATACAAGTTAATGAAAAGAAATAAATAGAAAATATAAGGAAAGGAAAATAGATTAGTTAGTTATAGATTGGAATAAGAAAAGCACCAAAAAGACAGGCATACAAGTTAATAAAAAGAAATACCTGGAAAATATAAGGAACGAAGAATAGATTAGTTAGTTATAGATTGGAATGAGAAAAGCACAAGAAAGACAAGCACACAAGTTTAAAAAAAGAAATACCTGGAAAATATAAGGAAGGAAGAATAGATTACTTAGTTGTAAATTGGAATAAGAAAAGAAAAAGAGCATACAAGTTAATAAAAAGAAATACCTGGAAAATATAAGGAACGAAGAATAGATTAGTTAGTTATAGATTGCAATAAGAAAAGCACCAAAAAGACGAGCAGATGTTAATAAAAAGAAATGACTAGAAAATATAGGAACGAAAGAAAAAGTATAAAAATAAGACAAGCATACATTAATCGTCAAAAGAAATATATAAAATATAAAAAAAAAATAGATATATATATATATATATATATATATATATATATATATATATATATATATATATATATATATATATATATATATATATATATATATATATATATATATATATATATATATATATCGTTTGTTGACGATGAATGCAGCGAAGAAATAAGAGACGAAAAATAGCCTGATTAATTATAAGCGGCTGAAACATCCTTAGAACGGTGTTATGCTCATGTCACGTTTTATCTATAATCTGATCGCACCATAGCGTTCAGGAGACTTTGCTCTATGAGATGAAATTATTTATTTCAACCCTGGTTCAAAGACTGCTGAGAAAAGCGATGATAAGTAAACCGTGTTATAAACATTTCGGAGCTGTCTTGTGACTTCAACTCATCACATTTCCTTTATGTTTTATTTTATCGAGTTTAGATAAATATAACTGAGTTGCGCAATTACTGCTGAGTCCAACGGTACCAACTAAAGTGGTCTGTCGTGAATAAGAGACGAGCTATGACGTCCTTCATACTCTGTTTTTCATTGTCCCTCCTTCTTCCTTTTCTTTTTAGTCCCCGTTTTCCTTCCCTCCTTCCTTCCCTCGTTCCTTCTCCTTGGTTTTCATTTTCTCCTTCCTTTATCCTGTCTTATTTTGTTCATTTTTTCTTACGTCCTTCATACTCTGTTTTTTTTCATTGTCCCTCCTTCTTCCTTTTCTTTTTAGTCCCCGTTTTCCTTCCCTCCTTCCTTCCTCGTTCCTTCTCCTTGGTTCATTTTCTCCTTCTTCCTTTCTCCTTTCGTTTTTGTTCATTTTCTTCCGTCCTTCATACTCTGTTTTTTATTGTCCTCCCTCTTCCTTTTCTTTTAGTCCCGTTTTCTTTCCTCCTTCCTTCCCTCGTTCCTTCTCCTTGGTTTTCATTTTCTCTTTCTTCCTTTATCCTTTCGTTTTTTGTTCATTTTTTTCTTCCGTCCTTCATCCTCCTCCTTCATACCCTGTTTATTTTTATTCTGTAACTCGCTCCTCCTTTTGTTATTAGTCCCCGTTTTCCTTCCCTCGTTCCTTCTCCTTGGTTTTCACTGTCTCCTTCTTCCTTTCTCCTTTCGTTTTTTGTTCATTTTTTCTTCCGTCCTTCATACTCTTTTTTTTTTCTTTGTCCCTCCTTCTTCCTTTTCCTTTTAGTCCCCGTTTTCCTTCCCTCCTTCCTTCCCTCGTTCCTTCTCCTTGGTTTTCATTTTCTCCTTCTTCCTTTCTCCTTTCGTTTTTTGTTCATTTTTTCTTCCGTCCTTCATACTCTGTTTTTTTATTGTCCCTCCCTCTTCCTTTTCTTTTTAGTCCCCGTTTTCCTTTCCTCCTTCCTTCCCTCGTTCCTTCTCCTTGGTTTTCATTTTCTCCTTCTTCCTTTATCCTTTCGTTTTTTGTTCATTTTTTCTTCCGTCCTTCATACTCTGGTTTTTTTCATTGTCCCTCCTTCTTCCTTTTCTTCTTAGTTTGTTTTTCCTTCCTCCTTCCTTCCCTCGTTCCTTCTCCTTGGTTTTCATTTTCTCCTTCCTTATCCTTTCGTTTTTTGTTCATTTTTCTTCCGTCCTTCATACTCTGGTTTTTTATTGTCCTCCTCTTCCTTTTCTTTTTAGTCCCCGTTTTCCTTCCCTCCTTCCTTCCCTCGTTCCTTCTCCTCGGTTTTCATTTTCTCCTTCCTTTATCCTTTCGTTTTTTGTTCATTTTTTTCTTCCGTCCTTCATCCTCCTCCTTCATACCCTGTTTATTTTTATTTTGTAACTCCCTCCTTTTGTTATTAGTCCCCGTTTTCCTTCCCTCCTTCCTTCCCTCGTTCCTTCTCCTTGGTTTTCATTTTCTCCTTCCTTTCTCCTTTCGTTTTTTTCCTCCCTCCTTCCTCTTCCCTGGTGTTTGTTAAGTCCTCCTCCCTTCTTCCTTTCGCTTTCAGTTCCCTTTTTTTCCTCCCCTCCTTCCTTCTTCCTTTGATTTTTACTTTTTCTCTTCTTTCCTTTCTTCCTCTTGGTTTTTATTTCGTCGTGCTTCATTTCTCTCTCTAATCCTTTCCTTCTTCCTCTCTTCCTTCTGGTGTGTTTTTTTCTGTCCTGCTTCCTTATTCTTTTTTTTTCTTCTTTAGTCTTGTATTTTATTTTCTCCTTCCCTCCTCCCTTTTTCTTACTGTCGTATTTCCTTCTTGCTTTCTTCTTTTAATCTATTTTTCTTCCTTCCTTCCTTCCTCTTGTTTTTATTCTTTTCTACTTCCTTCTTACTTTCGTTTTAATCCCTTTTTAACTCTCCACCTCCCTTCACTCTGATTTTTATTCTGCTCTTTCTATTTCCTTTCTTCTGTTTAATCTTATATTCTCTTATCTCCTTCCTTTCCTCTGGGGTTCATTCTTTCCTACCTTTCTCTTCCTTTCCTCTTTCCCTCCATGTTTTTCTCCTCTCCTTCCTTCCCCCACGATTTTATTCTGTCCGATGTCCTTTTCCCTTTCTTGTTTAAGCCTTTATTTTCTTCCTTCCTTTCTCCCTTCCTCGCTCTAATTTTTTGTCTTATTTTCTTCTTCCTCTTCTCATCCTTTCATATTCTTCCCCATTCGTTTGCTTTGGCTTGTATTTTGTTTCGTTCCCTTATTTTTCATTCCCTCTCCCTGTGTGTGATTTCTCCATTCGCTATATGCGTTCTCCTCTCTATCCTCATTATCTCTCTGCATCTTTTCTTATCCGCAAACCTCTCTTCCGCCCATCCCTGCTTTCAGTCCCTTATTCCTATCTTATTTTTCTTTTCTTCCATCATTCCTTACTTGTTTTTATTTATTTTATCTTATTCCTTTAGTCTTTCCTTATTTATGCGTGTTTTAATGTCCTTCCTTTCTTTAGTTATATAACTAAAGTTTTACTCTTTATTCCCTCCACATTTATGTTTGTTTTTCCTTCCACTGCCAAAATTTCCATCCCTGGTTTATTCTACTCGATTCTCTCTCTCTCTCTTTCTGCCAGTAAGGTCGACTCGAAGGGCTATCAAACTTTTCCATAAAGCCTTTGTGATACGCCCTTCAATTTTAGCTTCAAAAGAGGAACGATTAACCCTAATGGTCTTACTGTTGCAGACAAAACTATCAAACGTTACTATCAATGGGGAAGGTGAGGGGAAGGGGATCATGAAAGAATGGGAAATGCGGAGTAGGTGAAAAGGTTGGTTTGTGTGTTAGTGGGAGAGAAAAATAGAAGTGAAAAGAAGGGGATGAGATGAGTGAAAGATGGTGAGGATGAGTGAGGGTTTGTTTATGTGTTAGTGGAAGAGGAAAAGAGGATGTAAGAAAGAAGAGGTAGAGAGTGAGGATGGAATAAAGAGAAGGTGTGAGGGTTATGCCTTTAAGTGATAGAGGAAGAGAAAGAAAAGTGAAAAAAGATAATGAGAATGGAATAAAGAGTGCGTGAGTTGGTTTATGTGAAAGTGGAAGAGAAAAAGGAGGAGAAAGAAGTAGATGGGAGAGTGTTGGTTTCTGTGTGTCAGTGGGGAAGAGACAAAAAAATAAGAGGGGTGGATATAGAGAGAAAGGAACAAAAGACACGCACGCACACATGCACACACACGAATAAACACAATAACAGGTAGGCGCAAGGTAAAGCTGGGGCAGCAGGTATGGGGACACAGTTGGACAGGTGAGTATTGATTTGGTTCGAACAGCGACAAAGATAACTGTGTTAGGAGTTGAGGGATAGAGTGTTTGTGTTTGTGTTCAGTGTCTGCGTTTGTGTTGTCTGTCTGTCACTTTTTGTTCTTTTTCTCTTTCGATGTAATGTCTTTGTTTGTTCGTGTGTGTGTGTATGCATTCAAGGATAAGGTTTAGTGTGTCAGTGTATCTCTGTGTCACTTTTTGTGTGTGTGTGTGCATTGTGTGTGTGTGTGTGTGTGTGTGTGTGTGTGTGTGTGTAATGAGCCAAGGTTTAGTGTGTCTGTGTTTCACTTTACGTGTGTCTATATGTGTGTCTGTGTGCAATATGCGTGTTCAAGTGTGTCTGTTTGTCTGTGTCACTTTATTTTCCTCATCTCAGTGTGTCTGTGTGTCTGTGTCTGTGTGTGTATGTGAGACAAAGGTTTAAGTATGCGCTCTTTCAGTGTTTGTTTGGCCTTTCCTTCAGAAAAAAAAATAAATAAATAAATAAATCATACATATGTCTCTGCCTTCACATCGACCTTGCTCTAAAAAATATAAGATTTATTGCAACCCGGAAGAGTGTTTTAAGAGGGTGCTGGATCCCATTGAAGGAGGAAGAGGAGGAGGAGGACGGAGTCGATTCAAGAGGGCTTGGAAGAGGAGAATTGCGGCGCTGTTGGATGAGCAGTAATTCCTTCCTTCATGTTTATTTTCTCAAGCTTGACATTTTCATTTTCAGGGCTCTAGAAGAAAGTGAAAGAAAAGGGTAGGGAAAGAGGCAAGGAAAGGAAAGACTTGAGAGGAAGAAAGAAGTGCGAATGGGAAAATAAAGAGAAAGACAGAGGGTTCTGTTAATCTTTGTTTCAGTCTGGGAGAAGATAGTGAAAGGATAAAGAGGTAAAAAGCAGCTCAGACAGAAGGTGAAAAAGACATGATAAGTTAAAAAAAGGTAGAAACTGAAAAAATCATGAGTGGTGTGGGTTTTCTTGATTTGGAAGGGAAGCGATGAGAAGGTCAAGAAAGGGCTAATAAAGGGATCAAAAGGAGGCCAAAGCAGGGCAAAAAAGGATAATAAAGGAAGTAGGAAAAGAGGTAGACAGGAGAAAAAATGTCTGATAAATTTACGGACATATGTTTTATCTGACTGAAGAAAACAATAGAAGGATAGATAAGCAGAATGATAGATAGAGAAAAAAGAAATAAAGAAGGAAAAAAGAGAAAGCCAGAGACGAAAAAAAAAAAAGACATAGAGAGACAGATGGAGAAAGGAAAAGAGAAAGAAGAGAACAGGTGATGATTATATTAAAGCAAGACTCATCAGCGGCCTTCCGTAAACCCTGGAGTGAGCTTGCACAATGTCAGGGGCTTCAGGTTAGCGTCAGGAAATCCAGCAAAGGGATTGGGATCAGCTGCAGAAATCCACCTGGCCGCTTGTAATTAAGTGGAAGCACCTGGCCGCCCAACCTGTTGTTGGAGAGTATTGCAGGTGTGTTTGTGTGTGTAGCGGGGGAGGAGGAAGACAGGTGTGGCGAGCAGGTGGGCGGAGGGAAGGGAAGGAAAGAGAAGGGAAGAGAAGGAAAGACAGGGTACGGAAAGTGAAATGAAATGAAGGAAGAGAAGAAAACGGAAGGGAGGGTAAGGAAAAGGAAGAGAAGGGAAGGGAAGGGAAGGAAATGAAAGGGAAGGGAAGGAAAGGGAAGGAAAGGGAAGGGAAGGAAAGGGAAGAGAAAGGAAGGGACGGGAGGAGAAGAGATGGGGTGGGCAGGGAAATGAAAGGAAGGGAAGAGAAGGGAAGGAAAGGGAAGTGAAAAAAAGGGAAGGAAAGAGAAGGGAAGGGAAGGGAAGGGACGGGAAGGGAAAAAAAGGGAAGGGAAGGGAACTGAACGGAACGGAAGGGAAACGAAAAGAATATAGGAAGGAAGGGGGGAAACAGAAGAAACCAAAAGAAGGAAGAAGAAAGAGAAAGAAAAAAGAAGAAGAAGAAAGAAGAAGGGAAGGAAGAGAAAGAAGAGAGACGAGAAGAGAAGAGAAGAGAAGGGGAAGGAAGGGAAGGGGAGAAAGGGAAAGGGAAGGAAAAGGAAGGGAAGGAAGGGAAGGCAAGGGGAGACATGGTAGGCAGATGCCCGGAGCTTAGTGGCAGACGCATATGTCTTTAAACCACTGCTCGGGTCAATGTTATTCAAGTCAAGGGTGGAAGAAGAGTAGCAAGGGAGGGAAAGAGTAAAAAAAAAGGAAGGGAGGAGGAACGTGAGGGAGAGAGGAAAATTTCGGAGAAGGGTAATAAAAAAGGAAGGGAGTGGGAAAGGGAGCGAGGGAGGAAAAGAGAGTAGAGGGATAAAAAAAAAAAAAAGGAATAGAAGCGGAAAGTGAGGGAGAGATGAACACGTGGAAGAGGGATTAAAAAAAGCGAAAGAGGGAAAATGGAGAAGGAGAGAAAAAAGGTAGAGAGAGGGGAGAAAAGGAAAGGAGGCATGGAAAGAGAAGGAAACCAGGCAAAAGAAAATAAGTAAGGAAGAAAAGGAAGGAAGGAAGAAGATGCTAGAACGAAGATGAGAAAAAAGAAGAAAGTAAGGAAACTGAGTAACAATGGAACACAGGAAGGAAGGAAGGAAAGTAATAGGGAGGAATGAACAGAAAAAAAGACAAAAGGAAGGGAAATAAGGAGAGAATGACAGCGCATGGAGGAAGGAAGAAAGGGAAGGAAGAGGGATGGAACAGAAGAAGAAAAAGAAGCAAGGAAGAAAGGAAAAGGAAGAAAGACGGTAATGTAAGAAGGAAGAAAGGAAAGTGAGAATTATGGAACAGAGAAAGAAGAAAGGAAGAAAAGTATGAATGTAAGTAAGCATGAATGAATAAATAAAAGAAAGTAGAAAGAAAGGAAGGAAACGGAAAGATTGATGATGGGGCATGAGTGAAGAAAAAGAAAGGAAGAAGAAAGAAGAAGAATGGCGTGAAGAAAAAGGAAGAATATAAGCTAAGCAGGTAGAAAGACAGGAATGGAAAGGAAGATGGGTGAGACAAAAGAAAAGAAGAAGTAAAGAAAGGAAAAGAGAAGAGCTAGACAAAGAAAAGAAGCAAGAAATCAGGGAGGAAGATGAAGGATGAAACGAAAAATAGAAATAAGGAGAGGAGAGAAGACAGGGCAAAAGAGGAAAAGGGAAGGAAATAAGAGGAGGAATAGAAATAAGAAAGAAAAAAAGAAAACAAGGAAGAAAGGAAGGAAGAAGAAGAGAGGAGGAATGGAAAAAAAGAATAGGGAAGCAAGTGTAGAAAAGGAAGGAGAGGAGGAAGAGGAGAAGAATGGACGGGCAAGAAAAGAATCAAAGGAAGAAAGGAAGGAGAGGAGGCGGGAAGAAGGAATAAAACAAGAAAAGAAGCCAAGGAAGAAAGGAAGGGAGAGAGGACGTAGGGAGAAAAGAAATAGGAGTAATAAAAAAGCAAAAAGAAAGGAAGAAAGGAGAGGACGCAGGGAGAAGAAATGGAAATAAGAAAAGAAAGGAGGAAGAAGGGAGGGAGGAGGCAGGAGAAGGGATAAGATGGGGCCTGATTCCTGGCGTGACCTGGATGTGAACAAACTAACTGAACCAGAGTAACATCTTGTACACTTAATGGAGCCCCGCCAAGAGAGAGAGAGAGAGAGAGAGAGAGAGAGAGAGAGAGAGAGAGAGAGAGAGAGAGAGAGAGAGAGAGAGAGAGAGAGAGAGAGAGAGAGAGAGAGAGAGAGAGAGAGAGAGAGAGAGAGAGAGAGAGAGAGAGATGGGCTGGCCTCCCATGGCGTGACCGGGAACAAACATTTATGCACAGGTCGAAGGCATCTTGTATGTAATGGAGCCCGCGCCTGGGCAAATGTCTCAAGATCTCGGGTGTTTTCAGGCAGCGGGAAGATCAGGCAGCGGCAGGGCGGTGGCGGGAGCGGGAAGACAAAAGAAAGGAAGGATAAAAGAAAGGATGAAGGAAAGGAAGAAAGGAACAATGGGTTAGGATGAAACGTAAATGACTAGAAGACAAACCTGAAGAAGAAAAGAAGGGTAGGAAGGAAGGGATAAGGGAAGGGATGAAGGAAAGGAAGGAAAGAACAGAGGGAAGATGGAAGATTGATGACAAGAAGACAAATATGAAGGAAGGAAGGAAGTGAAGAAGGAAAGGAAAGAGGAAGGATTAAAGGAGATGAAGGAAGAAACAAAAGAGATGATGAATGGTTTATGATTAGATTCAGTGTTAGTAATAGTGTTAGTAATAGTGTGGGAAGGAAGGAATAAAGGAAGGAAGGAAGGATGGAGAGGGGAGGAAGGAAGGAACTAAATGGAAAATGGAAGGTTAGGTGGATAGATTCATTGTTAGTGATAGTGTGAGTAGTGAGAGTGTTAGCAAGTGTGTGGGATGAAGGGAAGGAAAAGAAGTAGTAGTAGAGATAGTAATCTGGCTAGTAATAGTGCTTGTAACGATAAGCCTAGTAACAGTGCTAGTAACAGTGAGGGTAGAGGTAGTGCCAATAATAGTGTGGTTAGCAATCGTGCCAGTAATAGTGTGTTGCTAGTAAACAATGGAGGAAATAATTATAAGTGATGAAAATGAAGTTCAATGAAGTTAAAAATGTGTAGAAGTTGCCGTAGGTTTTTCAGATGATGATAACCGATAATTCTTGGTGAGGGACAGACTGGAAGACTAACAGTTACCGACAGTTGATTCAAAAGGAAGAAAAATGGTGTGTGTGTGAGTGTGTGTGTGTGTGTGTGTGTGTGTGTGTGTGTGTGTGTGTGTGTGTATTCACTGGTTGCGCCTTTGTTGTCCACCACCACACACGAAACACAATCACGCAACACAATCATTTCAGGAAAACCAGGAAAACTGTCCCTGCAGATCCTCCTTTCCCATAACCACGAGTTAGACTATTTCAGTCGTTCAAGACCACCAGGGACAAACAGCTGAGCAGGTACTCACAGCTCGCTGGCTGCCTGGAGGACGCACAGGCTGGAACAGAAAACGGTGAACGCCAATCATGAAACAGTCGAGCCATCCCTCTCACCTCACTTACGCTCTCAATCATGGATAATATATAATCGTCTGAGGCATATACATGAAGTTTAAAACACTAAAATAAAAGCCTCCAAACTCAATTCATATTATCATGAAAGTATATTATGTGCAGCAAAATTGTGACTCAAACAGAAACATCCTAATAGAAATTAAATATGGCAGCCTTTAGACAAAGAAAGGAACCATAGGAACTTTGAAACACTGAAATGCAGTTGCCAATCTCACTTAAATTTCAATCATGGAAGGACCTCATATGTGTGCAGCAAAACAAGGTACACAAAAAGAAGCATGATCAAATAAAGCTAAACATGGCAGCCTGTATAGTAAAGGAAACAACTCTATTACTGTAACAAGCTTTGAACACTGATATGAAAGCAAACTCTCTTAAATGTTCGACCATGAAAATATAGAACACAAAGGAAAAAATAAAATAAAATATGTCAGCCTGTGTATTAGAGAAAATAACTATAATGAAGCTTGAAACACTGAAATGAAACCCGCAAAACTAACTAAACTTTCGATCATGGAAGGACAGTATATGTACAAAAATGAAAACAACAAGCATGCTAAAAGAAGCAATATAGCGGCTTGTATATCAAAAAACAACTATATGAAGTTTTAAATACTGAAATGAAACCCGCAAACTAACCTAAACTTTCGATCATGGCAGGACAGTATATGGGCAAAATGAGACAACAACAAGCATGCTAAAAGAAGCTAATATGGCAGCTTGTACATCAAAGAAAACAACTATACGAGGCTTTAAATACTGAAATGAAACCCGCAAAACTAACCCAAACTGTCGATCACGGCAGGACAGTATATGTAGCAAAAATGAGACACAACAACAAGCATGCTAAAAGAGACTAAATAGAACAGTTTGTATATCAAAGAAAACAACTATACGAGGCTTTAAATACTGAAATGAAACCCACAAACTCACTTAAATGTTCGACCATGAAAACATCGAACACAGACAAGGGCATCACGCTAAAAAGAAGAAGAAGTAGAATCAGCCTATGTATGAAAACAACTACACGAAGCTTGAAACAATGAAATGATGCCGCCAAACTCTCTTAAACTCTGCGACTGACAGTGCAGCAATTGGCAAGAGCGAACACAAATAACTGCAATAGCCGATAAAATGTGTTCAGGTTTGTGTAAAAGTGGCCGGCTTCCGAGCGAAACACTGAGATCAAAGCTGCCACTCTCGGCAGGGGTGGCACGGCGTTCCCAGATTATCGTACTCAGAGCATAGTATTTTTCGGTTTCCCAACAACTATTGCAACAGGAAGACACCAGTACTTAACCATTTCAACGATAACTATAAATAAATCAAACTATTCAGGTGGAGGAGACAGTTTAGGGTCAAATCGGCAAATATAAAAAATAAAGCTGAGCACGACAATCTGGCAACTCTGGTGGCTGGGGTGACAGGGCGACCGAGGCTCACTCAGGGCACCGCCGGAGGAGAAATTGAAGCAAGAGGCAGGAGGCAATAGGGAAAGTCGATTAGGTTAGGTTATATTACGTTTGCTTTAGCGACATGTTAGGAAGTGGCTGGCGGATATTAACCGGTAGCAGCGACGGGCCAAATTTGCGGTGCAGCTTACCGTGTACCAACGATGGGCCAAATTTCTGCCATTATATAAACCTCCCAAAATAAATGATGCATAAACTGATCACACATGCGTTGATATATATTATGAAATGGTTTGCGTGAGTGTTGATTCTTTCTAATTATTTTTCTTAGAGGGGCCTTTAACCTAACCTAACCTAACCCAACCTAAGAAACATGGCCCCCGCAGCTACCGGGTTAAGAGAGGCAGGTATGATGGCATGATGGAAATGAACCAAGACCGTCATGAAAAGTTGCACACGGTTATATTACGTTTGGTTTACTGAGAGAGATGGTTAACAGGTAGGTACTGAGAAAAAAGGAATCCAACCTACCTTAACTTACCTTACATACCTAACCTTCCTTTCTTTTTCTTCCTTTCTCTTTCTTACCCTTTCCCTTTCCCTTTCCGTTTACCTTACTTTCCTTTCCTTTCCTTTCCCCTCCGTGATCAGGAAAAGTAGTAGGTTAGGTTAGATTAAGTTCGTATATTTTCGGTGATTTTCGGTTATTTTAGCAAGTAAATTCTAAGAGAGGAAGGTATGATGAAAATAAATCAAGACCGTCAGACGTGTATGATAACAAATAAATAAAGTGGAGGTCAAAAAATACAAAGAAGACAGATACAAAAAAGAAAACATAAATGACATTGTTTCAGCGAGGTACCAAGAGTGGCTGGCGGACTATAAAGCAGAACTAATGTGGCGGGGCAGGTTTTACAGTGGCAGGCACGCAGGAAATCTTGGCGCGGAGGAACCCGTAAAGCACAACACGAGGCTGATGCATTGTTGTGAGTCCTCAAGACACAGCAAGGTGGGAAGAGAAGAGAAAAGAAAGGAAGGAGAAAAGAGAAGAAGAAATAGGGAAGAGAAAGAAAAGGTAGGGAAAGAGAAAGGGTGGAAGAGAAGAAAGAAAGAGAAAGGTAGGGTGCAAAAAGAGAAAGGAAAATTAGGGAAGAGAAGAAAAGAGAAGAGAAAGGTAGGAAGAAGAAAAGAAGAAGAAAGTGAGGAAGAGTGGGGAAGAAGAAAAGAAAACAGTAAGAAAAGAGAACGACGAAAAGAAAGTGCAGAGAAAAGCTAATAAAAAAGAAAAGGGAAGAGCAAAGGAGAGAGATAGAGGACAGGAGAAACTAAGAAAGGAGAAGAAAGGAGGAGAGAGAAGAAAATAAAGGGAAAAAAAGGTAAAAGAAAGGAGGGGACATAAGTAGAAAAAAAAAGATGAAAGAGAAAAAAACAAGAGAAAAATAAGAATAAAAAATAAGAGGAAAAAAAGATGGAAGAAGAGAATAAAACAACACAAGAACAAAAAACAAGGTAAAAAAAGACAACAGAAACAAAACAACAAAACTCACAAAACAAAACATCACAGAAAATCCGAAGAATACCCAAGAAAACAAAAGACCTTTTGCACGAAGATAAAAGAAACAAGAACGAGTGAGGAAGGACAGGACGGGCGACGAGAGCAGCAATGCAGCCCAATACAGCGCAGAAGAGCGGCACAAAACGACGGACTATCCTGCACTCACATCCACCCGCAGAGCACAGCGAGGGAAGAGAAGAGAAGAGACGAGGCAGGAGAAACACAATCTTCCCATTCCTCGGCGAGTCCTGAAACGCCGTTCCATAAGCATATTCAGACAGGATGGGTCGCAGGTGCCAGGATTTTGCCTCCCAGTTCCCCTTTAAATCTCTCATTACTCCCTTAGGTTCAGGGGATTGTCAGGGCGTTGGGGCTTCAATGGGAGGACCCTTATCGCTCTCTGCCAGGTGTAGAAGGAGGAGGAGAAGGAGAAAGGAGGAGGATAGGAGTAGGTAGAGGGAGGAGGTAGTGAGGTTATGGGTCAAAGTTCTAGGCGTGGATCAGGTTTTTGGGGTAAAAGAGCTTCCAGACTCCATTTCCTGTCTTATTCTTTTCTTTAGGTGCAGGGAGGATGCAGAAGTGGATGGTGGTGGAGATACTGTGGCGAGTTATGGGTTGGAGTTCAGCGAGTTCTAAACGACCTTTGGATTGAACGCCTTCCCTCTATTCTCCACCTTATTCTTGGATGGGAAAAATTAGAAGAGTGATGGTTGAGGAGATGGTTAAGTGAAAGGTGCAGCAAGGTTGTGGGTGTGAGATCTGGGCGAGAATCAGACACAGTTGATTGAAGTACCTTCAATTCTCCTGTATCACTCTATTCTTCACAGTATTGATGGTTCTTCGACTATGAACTTTCAGGTCATTCTTCTTTCCTTTATTTTTTATTTTGTTCCTCCTTGAAAAGAAAACGCCGTGACCATCCTTATGTCTTACTATGCCAAGGACAGGGTATTTGGCAGGGGACAGGAGGGGATGTGGAAAAGAGAGAATTAGCATGAGGGGAGCAGAAGGGAAGAAAAAGGATGCAGGGGTCAGGAAGCGGTGGAGTAGGACCAAAATACTATGAAGAGGGAAAGGGAAAGAAGCAGATAGAAGAGTAAGAGAGAGTGAAAAAAAAGGGCAGAAAAGAGGAGAGAGAAATGGATTGGTAAAAAGGAAGGAGAAGGGCAGAAAAGAGAGGAAGAGGAAAGAAGTGAGAAATGGAAGGCAAATTAATATGAAACATAGATAAAAGAAAAGGAGGAGAAAAAAGAATAGGAAGAGTAAATGAGAAGGGAGACAGAAGAGAAGTGAGGAAGATATGGACTGGTAGGAAGAGAGGAAAAAGGAGAGAAAGACGGAAAGATAAGAGAGAAAAAAACAGGGAGAAGAGGGACAAAGGAAAAACAACCATAAAAGGGAGAGGGCGAGAGAAAAATGGGAGAGAATTGGGTAAATGAGAAAGGAAGAAACAGGAGACGGAGGAGATAGAAGAGGAAGAAAGAGGAGAAAAAGAGCAAAAGAAAAACAAACCCTAAAGAGAGAGGTCGAGAGAAAAATGGAGAGGGTAGAAATGGGGAAGTGAGAAAGAAGGCGAAAGAGCGAGAAAAGTCTTCATCCTCTTCCCTGCACTGAGAACGTTATCACTCGCGTGGCCTCGATCCAGCAACGGCTTTGTGGAGGTCTTTGTGAATGTTGGATCGCTAGCTATCCTTCGCTATCTCTCTCTTTTCTCGACGAATCATAGGCCTCCCTCACCGGCTGGCTGGTGGAGTGGCCAGGCACATGCGTCCAGAGAGAAAGAAGTGGGTGGACCAAGGGAACATACTGGCGACTGAGGAGGTTAAAGTGCGGCTTAATAAGGAAGAGGAGACAGTATGATGATGATAGTTCGGGAGAAGGAACAGGATGAGGAGTGATGAACAAAAGAACACGATAGATGGAAGAGATAACAAGAAAGAGAGAGAAGAGAGAATAGTGATGATGTTTATGAGTTTGATGAATATTATAATGGCGATGATAGTACATAATAATCAAACTGTCTGCGCTACCTGTGTCTTACTCTCTATGGCTGTGCAGACATGGACACTAAATAGGGCTTTGGAGGCAGCTTATTGCACCTGGTAATAGATGTCTACATAGAATCATGGGCTATCGCTGGAATGACTTTGTGTCAAACCGATAACTCCAAATGAGACTGATTCGACATAATTACGTGCATAATCGTGAATGAAGCCAACTCCCGGCTATGCGGGCACGTGGCTTCGTGCAGAAGTCGACCCTGCTCCATCAGGTTGTCTCATAAGAGATAATCCTGAGTAGCGAAGAACCAAGGGACGCCACAAGGTTCAGTAGCTAGAGAGCAGGTCGATAGATTTTGCCGTGAATTACTCAGGATAGGAAGAGGGCCTGCATGAGCCACTCCCAGAGGGAACCTTGGATTTTTACGTCACAGGGTGGGCAAGGCGGCGCCTCCACCCTCCTCCATTGCATGCATCTGTTGATTCATCTTTAATTGATGATGATTGAGTGAAAATGAAAAGGAGAAGGAATAGAAGGGCGATAATGAAGACTATGATTTCGAGCACAGCTTCGACGAAATATGAATAGAGGGTTAAAAAATACGAATACGGAAATAAGAGAGAAATAGATTTGATGACAATGACCATACGCGACGATAAAAAATGGGAACAGTGGAGAACTCAGATGATGAAAGGGAAGACAAAAGACAAGAGGACAAAGAAAGAGAAAGAGGTGTTTCAGGAATTGCATCACTTAGGAATGTCGAGAGAAAATAAAAACTCTCTCTCAGTGGGTAAGACTCCCAAGATAACACGTCTCTTACCCTCGTTCGGACCCTCGACCTCCCAGTAATGTCGAGCCACGGACAGACCCTTGACCTCATCCTCGTCCTGCTTGGGTCAGCGATTCCGGCCACCCTAGCCCTCATGGTCCTTCTCCTCCTCTCCTCTACTCAGTACACTTGTTTTCTTGGGAGTATTTTTCTTTTTTCGTTCATTTTCCTTCCTTCCATTCCATATTCTTTTTACATATTTTCCTTTTCTTCCATTCCCTTATCTTGACACATTTTCTGTGCCATCTTCTTCAATTCCTCTCTTTAACTCATTTATCCTTTATTTCTTCCAGTATCATCTCTTTTGTTCTCTTTCCTTCCCCACATCTTCTTTCCTTCCCGCTCATATATCTTCATTAGAATCTTCTGTCTACTTGCTCTTCCTTTCTTCTCCTCTCGTATCCCTTTCCTTCCTTGTATTGTTTTGCTTTTTAATCTTTTCCTTCCATTACCCTTCCCTTCCCCATATCTTCGTTTTCTCATCTGTTTACCTGTTCCTTCTCTTCTTCTCTCTCTATTCCATCTCACTCTCTTTCTTTATTCTCCCACACTCCAACCTGTCTTCCATCAACCCCCTTCTCCCTCTTACTCACTACTCTACATTTCTTCATATTCTCTCCCTATCCTTCGTGTCATTACGTTTCTCCTTTCTACCTCTCCTTCCTCTATTATTTCACCTCTTACTATTTCCTTTTCCTCATCTATTCCTTCCCCTTTTCCGTTCCTCCTCTATTCCTCCATTCCTCCTTCCCTCAATGACCTCCCAGGTCTGGCGGCTGGACCGCGGGGAGGCACACAAAGCAAGGCAGAGTCACTTTGAAAGGACTTGCTAAAGCGACCTCTGAGCAGCAGGAACTCAGCCAATGATGCCTCGCCTGGCCTGACACACACCAGCCGCCAGGGAGGGAAGGAGAGGAAGGAGGAAAGGAGAGAGGAAGAGGAGGAAGATCACCACTCCAGCCATCAGTGACTGTGATCGCTCAGCCTCATCGTGTATTCAAATGGCGACACATGGGAACGTTGCTCCTGCTGACACAACGAAGCGAAAGTCAGAGGAGGTTGATCTGATGGCCATGTGGACAGAGAGAGACAGACATCAAGACACCTACACGTACAGACAGACGTACAAGCCTTCCTCCCCTTCTGCCTCCAGAACCCCCTACCCCCACACTTCCTTGCCTTCCTGTTCTTATACTTTCATCGACGTTACAAATCAGAGACAGAATTACAAAGATGAAATATGTTGCATCCTTCCTCCTCCTCCTTCTCCTCCTCTTCCTCCTTTTCTTGATTTCCAGCTATCCTTCTCTTCCCTATATCCATTCCTTTTGTATCTCTTCCATTTATTGCTTTTCTTTTTATTCCTTCCTCCTACTCATTTTTCTCCTCCTCCTCCTCCTCCTCCTCCTCCTCTCAAACACAGCTGGTGCACGGAGGCAGACAGCTGGCATGGGTTGGGTCTCCACCTTGATCCACTTCCACTTCCACTTACTGCTATTATGGATCCCTCCACATTATGCTCTCCACCTCCCTTCCTCTCCCTCTCTCTCTCCTCATTCTCCTCTCTCCACTTCATCACTTCCTTTCCTTCCCCTCGTCATCACCTTTCACTATCTTCTCTTACCCTGCCATCTTCCCCTCATCCTTCCACCTCTAATACAGTCCCTCGCTATCCCCTTCCACTTCTTCCACTGTCCCCATTCCTCTTCCTCTTCCACCTCCTCTCCTTCCACCCTCACAGCCAGACCCTTTCCACTACCCTTCAACTCCCGCTCTCCTGTCAACCTCCAAAATTTTCCCCTCAAAGTTCCTCTCATTTCCACATCATTTTTTTCCATCTCCTGTTTTGCCCTTTTCCCCCTTCTACCCTCCAGCACCCCCACCCCACCCACACACCCGCGTCCTCTTCCTCCACTCCCTCTCATCATATGGCTTCCCCCCTCTTCCCTCTCCATCGTTCCCCTTCCCTCATGCCCCAGGAGTCCATATCCCTTGAGTGTTGCATAATGAAGACCAAGTAATAATTGTTAAACACGAG
>NC_066519.1:560189-592689 GCF_024679095.1 Eriocheir sinensis
ACACACACACACACACACACACACACACACACACACACACACACACACACACACACACACACACACACACACACACACACACACACACACACAAAACACACACACACACACAAACACACACACACACACACACACACAAAACACACACACACACACACACACACACACACACACACACACACACACACACACACACACACACACACACACACAAACACACACACACACACACACACACACACACACACACACACACACACAAAAACATTGTATTGTAATAAAGACATAGTTAGTACTTATGGTGCTACTGGATACGAGAGAGAGAGAGAGAGAGAGAGAGAGAGAGAGAGAGAGAGAGAGAGAGAGATATTTACATAGATTTACAGAGCAATTCAGACCACACAGACACTATGCTCCTGACTACTATGAGATTCAGAGCCAGCGTTACACCAGTTTTCGTTAATAACTTTCTAACAAAGCGTCAGAAGAAGAGGACGTTTTGCTAGGGTATGTTTCACACACCTACCTAATTATCGCCAATGTGCTTTAGTACCAAACGTCTGCCATTCAGGCAATCATAGGTATAAAATAAGCAGCCGATTCCACAGCCGCTACACTCACCGTGATGGGTTTACTAGTGGAACACGTGCTGTGGAGACTGACGTCATGAGACTCCGCTCACCGTGACAGATGATTGGCTATTCAAACCAGACTCCACCTCTGCCAACAATGACGTCATTGTTGACATTATTTATTGTAATCTTTATTGCAACTGACACAAATCAATTGATATTATAGTTTTTTTTCACTAGACATGAGTCGTTAGATTTAGGCTGGGTGCAGGTCTCGTATACCACAAAACACCCAAACCTCCGTATTAGAAACCTTTGTCCCCTCCATAAAACCCATATTGCATGATGCTGTCACTGGTACACACTGCCCGCGGTGGTGCGTAGGAGAAACTTTTTGATGTGGTCAGGGGTACACACTTCGGACCAGCGATAGAGAAGAGGTTAACCAAGAATGCGTTGATAAAGTCCCTTAAATTATCATTCAGCAAAATATGAAAGAAAAAACTGGTAGGGGATTTTGTGGAGATGGATGTTGGGGCGTAATCCTCATCCACAATAGGCTCTACGATCTACCTACCTATTTAAGCTTACGTAAGTCCTGCCATGGGTCTTTCCGCTTCTAAACAGAGTAGCAAGCCGAAGCACAAAACCAGTCGCAGAAGAACTGTAGAACATGGTCGTCAGTTTTGACAACAGTGAACCCTCGGGTACGATGCACATATCAATTCACCTGTCCGTGTTCACGACGTAGTTTCTAAAACCACATCATGGTGGGTGGAGCCTCACGACGTGTTTTACGTCACGTAACGTCTCTGAACCCTTAACTCAAGATTGAGATGGCTCTGGCTTCCGCATGCTTATTTTACTCTTTTACGTACCTTAATCATCAAACATAGGTACTAAAACATTGTGTCGAAAATTAGGTAGGGGTGTAAAACATATTCTGACAAACTATCGTCCTTATCCGACACTTTGGTATAAAATTAATGCCGAAAAACAGTGTAACGCTGGCTCTGAATCCCATAGTAGGTGGTCTGTTCTTAAACCTAAGTGATTCTATATTAGTCAGATAGCTTCAAAACTTTGCATTTCTACTTTAGTAAATGTTAAGTTGAGGGAAGTGTCGGTCGAGCTTGTTTTTAAAAGAGTCAATCGTGTTGCAATGGTTCACAGAAGGTGGGAGCTTTCTCCATTCTCGCACTACAACGTTGGTGAAAAAAAATAGTGCAGTGTAAATTCACTTGTTTACAATTAAGTTTTGTGCCATTATTTCTTGTTCGCAAAGTGTCATCGATCATAAACAGTTATGATTTGTCCACATCCGTGAAGCCATTAAGTATTTTATAACTTTCGATCAGTCTTCTTCGGAGGCGACGTTTCTCAAGAGAAAACAGGGAGTTAAGAGCATTTTGTCGTTTAAGGTTTCCTGCGCAAGAAAGTGATCATTTTTTCTTGCTCGACGTTGAGCACCTTCTAATTTAGCAATCCCCTTTGCATGGTGGCGAGACCAAAACAGTACCGCGTATTCCAAGTGGGGTCTGACTAAACTCTTGTAAAGCGAATGTATTACATCTTTATTTTTTTTGTAAAAAAAGTTTATCTTATTAATACCCATCATTTGGCTCGCTTTATTTGCTGCGACGATGCATTGGTGTAATAATTTGAGGTTTGACGCGATTTTGACACCCAGGTCATTGACGCATTGAACGCTTTTCCAGTAATATCTGCTGACGCATGCAACTGAAATATTGTTCTCAATGAGTCTTGCTTTTTTTACAACAAAGGAGACGCCTCATGGGCAACAAAAAAGGCTGTACTATCTGCCCATATTCCATCAAAACCACATGCAGGTATGTATAGTGAAAGCAGTGAAGATGAAGGTGACTGGTGGTAGTGGGGTGAGTGTTGTGTCAAGTGCTGTTCTTTTTGTTAATTTTCTCGATTTGGTGCATAAATGTTCCAGCCTATTACAAAAGTTTCATTCTGCACTAGTTTCATATTCTGCTGCATTGAAATAACGTAATAGAAGGGTCTTTCCCATGCTTTCGTCATGGCCTTGGGCACCAGTGCCCACGATGACGTCGGAGCGAAATATCCTCTCTCTCTTTGATCCTTGGTCCACGAGTGACCTGAGACTATGCAAGGCAGGGGCGTCTAGCTCCCTGAGATGAAAACACTTCACCCGCATACCGAAAAGGAGAAGGAGGAGGAGGAGGAGGAGGAGGAAAAGGAAACATGGAAACATGGAAACATGGAAATGCAGGCAACAGAAAGCCTATTGGCTCATTACGAGGTCGCCCGCTTGGGTGATTTAATCTGCTCGACCGCCACTTGGGGCTTGGTGAGCAGATGAAAGCACCTCGATATTGAGGAGCAGATGGAAGCCCCTCGTTATTCAGTTTACTCCCGACGCAGCGAAATGACGGTCGATTCTATATTTGAAGGAGTTGATGGTATTCGCATTTACTACTTCTGAGGGAAGATTGTTCCAGTGGCGGATGACTCGGTTTGAAAAGAAACTCCTTCCAATGTCTGTGTCACATCGACTCGACTGAATGGGTAAACCGTTATTTCTAGTTCTTGAGTTGGTTTGCAGTTCAAAGAATTTGGAGCAATCGACGTTATTGAACTTTTTTAGATACTTGAAGACTTGAATCATATCCCCTCGTAGGCGTCTTTTCTCCAATGTAAAGAGATTGAGTCGCTTGAGTCGTTCCTCGTACGGTTGAGCCCTGAAGGTTGGAATCATCTTTGTGGCGCGTCGTTGAGTCCTTTCCAGTAAAGCAATGTCCTTTCTGTAATTGGGAGACCAGAACTGCACTGCATACTCGAGGTGCGGTCTTACCATGGAATTATACAAGGATAGCATCACGTCTGGTGTTTTACACTCGAAGTTCCTCGCTATGAACCCGAGCATAATGTTGGCCTTGTTGTATGCTTTTTTACAATGATTCAGGTCACTGCTGATAGTGACTCCAAGATCCTTTTCCTCCTGCATCGCTTGCAGAGGTCTCCCATTCATGATGTATGTGTGGTTACTATTTTGGGACCCAATGTGCATGACTTTGCATTTGTCAACATTAAAAGACATTTGCCATTTTTCCGACCATTCGATAATGTGATTGAGGTCTTTCTGAATGATTTCGCAGTCTATCTTTGTGAGGGCATCTCCACCCACCTTGGTGTCATCTGCAAATTTCGATATTGTGGATTTCAATCCTGATTCTAGGTCACTGATATATTTGATAAAGAGGATGGGTCCCAGCACTGACCCTTGAGGCACTCCACTAGTGACTGGAAGCCAATCGGAGGAAGAGGAGGAGGAGAAGGAGGAGAAAGAGGAGGAGGAGGAAAAGGTGTTGTCGTGGCGGTGGTAGAAATGGTGGTGGCTGTTGAAGGGAAAAATGGAACAGTTGAAGAAATAGTGGTGGAAGATTTATCCCCTCAGAAGGGGAAACAGGCCATTGTCGTATTGACGGCCCGTCGCTGTGATGGCAGGTAGAACCCGCCGGCTGGCGTGCCGGCGGGGCCCCAGCCGACTGGCGTGCCAGGTGAGGAAACGGGTGCACATGGTAGCCCGTAGCAGAGCCGAGCGAGCAACTCAGCAGTCTATAGTTGGCCCAGAGTCCGGGAGAGTTGCTTGCTCGACGAGTGCTGGTGGTCCACTGAATTGAAGAAATGAAAATAAATGAGAGAGAGAGAGAGAGAGAGAGAGAGAGAGAATTATGGTCAGCTTCGCACCACCTAACCCGATTAACAAGGGCAATAACAAAGACTTCACACAAAAACAGCAACTAGTTACGAGCGAGCAAATAAACAAAATAAAACAAACAAAACCAATATATTACAGCAACACGACCAGAGGAACGAACGCATCAGTAAATAAATATTGAATATAAATGAGCAAAATAATAGCTGAAACTAACATATGGTAAATAAAATAAAAAAAAAGATTTTACATAGATTTATTGAAGAAAATCACACCACAGACCCCATGGTCCAGACTTGGTGGTCTGTCCTTAAACCTAAGTGATTTTACATTAATCAGAAGACTCCAAAACGTTGCATTTATACTCTAGTTGATATTAAGTTGAAGGAAGTGACGGACAATAAAACATATAAACCACTAACGTATGGCTGAACATACACACCCACCCACAGGGGGAGGGAAGAAGAGATGAGGGGAGGGGAGAGAAGGGAGGAGGGGGGAGAGGAGAGGAGGGGAGGAGAGAGAGAGAGAGAGAGAGAGAGAGAGAGAGAGAGAGAGAGAGAGAGAGAGAGAGAGAGAGAGAGAGAATAATAATAATAATAATAATAATAATAATAATAATAATAATAATAATAATAATAATAATAATAATAATAATAATAATATTTTTTTTCCACTGGACGTAGTTATTTTGCTTCACATCACATTGACAGTGTAGAGTACATAATTATAATGTTATTCATAGTTGTTCAGAATAATGTGTACAGTAAAGTGCAGACATGCATGCGTACAGATACACACACACACACACACACACACACACACACACACACACAGAGCCCGGTAACTCAGTGGGTAGAGCGTCTGCCTCACAACCAGAAGGACCGGGGTTCAATTCCCCGACCGGGTGAAGATGAGTTGGATTTATCTTCTTGCACGTGTAGCCCCTGTTCACCTAGCAGTGAGTAGGTACGCCACGTAAGGCGAGGAGTTGTTGTTGGTTGTAAGTGAGTGTTCTAAGCGCTAATTGGTTCACGGATAGAGAAAGGCAATATCCGTCAGGGTTGCTTTATTATAAAGTCACACAGGTCATGAAGACAAACACAACACATAAAAGAGGTGGTTGAGTGTATATGCGTGTGAATGAATGCTGTGTAGTGTAGAGGACATATAAGTGTTGGTGTGTGTAGTAAACAATATGTAATAGAAGTGTATAGCAGGACGAGGACAGATAGTAGAAGATAAACGAGTAACAAGAAGAGTTAACAATTAGGACGCACTTAGGACGCACAAGACACGGACGCGACACGACAGCAGGCTTAGACGGCACAGGAATAAAAACATTAAGTGTGTGCTTCAACACCCATTTTCTTAGTCATTGGGGAGGAAGAGCGCACGGCTTTCAGCGGTGACTGCTACTGATACTCCCCCCAAGGGACTTCAAAGAAGGAACGATATCTTCCTGGTGCGGGGGTGTTGTGGCACGGACGGCGTTGTCTAGGCGATGGAGAGTTGGGGCTCCTGGTCTGGGGCCAGCAGGTATGCCGGCTTGACTCTGTCCATGGAGACCACGTGCTGAGAACCATGTTTGTCGATCGTGACAGTCTTTCTGGTCCGTCTCAGGGCGCGGTAGGGTCCTTGGTAGGGCTGCTGAAGGGGCCACGTGACGGCATCCACGCGCACGAAGACGTGGGTGCAAGCGTCGAGGTCCTGGCTGACGAAGATCTTCTTCGGGGAAGAGAGAGGCTGCACCGACTGAAGGCTCTTCATGGCACCTTTGAGGCAGGCGGCGAAGTCCTGGACGCCGCAGGGGGCGATGTCAGGTGTGGGCACTAGCAGTTCGCCTGGGAGCCGGAGGTTGGTGCCGTAAACTAGTTCAGCCGAGGAGTGGTGCAGGTCTTCCTTCAGGGAGGACCTGATGCCGAGGAGGACCAAGGGTAGAGCCAGGGACCAGTTGTCGCGTTGGGTGGATGCCATGAGGGAGGACTTCAGCTGCCGATGGAAGCGCTCGACCATGCCGTCAGCGTGCGGGTGATAGCTTGACGTTCTGTAGCGGCGGATGCCGAGGAGGGTCACAACTTTGTTTCATACGTTAGCCTCGAACTGGCCGCCGCGGTCTGAGGTGAGGCTGAGAGGGACGCCGTACCTGGAGACCTAAGTAGCGATGAAGGCGTGGGCGACGGCGATGTCAGCGATGGGGGCGGCCTCGGGCCAGCGTGTGAAACGATCCACGCGGGTGAGAATGTAGCGGTGGCCTGCGGAGAGTGGCAGGGGACCGACAAGGTCTATATGGACGTGGTCGAACCTTTCCGTGACGGGCGTGAAGGTGCCGGGTGGAGAGTGAGTATGTCGCGTCGCCTTGGAGGCTTGGCAGTCAGTGCAGGTTTTGGTCCAGAGTCTGACGTCTTTGTTAATTCCCTCCCAGATGAAGCGGGACGTCATCAGGCGCTGCAAGGCTCGGATGCCAGGGTGAGAGAGGTCGTAAAGCTGACGGAAGGCCTGGTAGCGGTGTCGCTGTGGCAGGTAGGGACGGACGGTGGCCGTGGAGACGTCAGCGCAGAGAGCGACCTTGGTGCCTGGGAGAGTGATTTTCTTAATTTGAAGCGCCGGGTTGTCTAGTAGCTTTTCCAGCTCTGCGTCGCCGGACTGATCGGCGGCTATGGCGGCGTAATCAAGTGAAGAGGACGTCACAGCAGTAATGTTGCGGGAGAGGGCGTCAGCTGGAGCATTGTTTGCACCTTTGATGTACCGGATGTCGATGGTGAGCTGCGAAATGTAGTCCATGTGGCGAAGTTGACGTGGTGTGTAGGAGTTTTTGTTCCTCCGGAAGGTAGTAGTGAGGGGCTTGTGGTCGGTGAGCACATGGAGACGACGGCCTTCAACGAAGTAGCGGAAACGCTTTACAGCCATGAAGATGGCGAAAAGTTCCCGGTCGTTAGCGCTGTACTTGGTTTCGGATTTGGTGAGCTTACAGGAGAAGAAGTCAATCGGCTTCCAGGCGTTGTCGACGAGCTGTTGTTGGACAACACCAGTCCCAGTGTCGGAGGCGTCTGTTGCTATGGAGATCTCCGCGTCATGGGCAGGGAAAGACAGCATGACAGTGTCGCTGAGGGCCTTCTTAGCAGCGAGAAAGGGGGCGTCAGCGTCCGGAGTCCAGACGAGAGTGACAGACTGGCCACGCTTGCAGGGCTTCACCATGGCATAGAGTGGCTGGAGCATGAGGGAGCAGTGTGGGACGAAGCGGTTGTAGAAGTTAACCATACCCAGGAATTCCTTGAGTTGGCGCTGGGTGGACGGCTTCGGGAACTGCTGGATGGAGTTGAGTGGAGCGATGCTTTCTGGAGTAACAGTGTGGCCAAGGAAGGTGAGGGAAGTAACAACGAACTCAGACTTGTCCACGTTGGGCTGTACGCCGTAGTCCTGCAAGCAGGTGAGGACTTGGTGAAGGTGTTGTCAGTGAGAGGCTTCATGGGGAGGCGGTGGCTGAGTCGTCAAAGTAGCGGCCCCGTGTTCAGGAGGACGCGAGTTCAATCCCCGCCCGGTGCCACCAACCTGGGATTTTTCAGCCGCCGCCGAGTGGCTTAAAACTACCCACATGCTGTCCAGAAGACCACCTATCAACCCGGACTCTAGATTCTAGGATCAAAGATGAGCTCTGGGAGGGCAGCATGAGCCAATGCAAGATGGCGCCACTATAAATACTCGCCTGCGCCAGAACGGGCTGGACCGACCATCAGGACCCACCGGAAAGAAGCCTTGGACCGACCATCAGGATCCACCGGGAAGAAGCCTACCGGCGCAATAGGCCGCAATGTAAAAAAAAAAAAAAAAATCCGGGCTAGCGATGAGTAGGTCGTCGATGTAGGCGAAGCAGAAGGGTAAGCCGCGGAGAACTTCGTCGATGAAGCGTTGGCAAGTCTGGGCCGCGTTCATGAGTCCAAACGGCATCCTGACGTACTCAAAGAGACCGAAGGGAGTGATGACGGCAGTCTTCGGTATGTCATCAGGATGGACTGGAATCTGGAGAAAGGCCTTGACGAGGTCCACACGTGAGAAGATGGTGGAACGAGAATTCCTGGATGTTTGGCACCGGGTATCTGTCCATCTTAGTGCGCGAGTTGAGCGCACGGTGGTCTCCACAAGGACGTATGTCGCCGTTCTTCTTGGGGACGACATGGAGGGCTGATGACCAGATTCTGCTACTGGGCCGTACAATACCTTGACGCAGCAGAGACTCGAACTCGGCCTTGGCTTGACGGTAGCGTTCAGGAGCTAAGTGACGGGCCTTGGCGTGTACTGGAGGTCCTGTCGTCTCGATGTGATGCGTGACGTGTTGTTTGACGGGCACGCTGACTGAGTAGGCCTGTGTCAGCGTGGATAAGGACCTGAGCAGGGCAGCGAACTGGTGGTCCTTGTGAACGATGGCGAGTTGCGAGCTGTCGCCTGGTGCTGGTTGTGCATTGGAGGAGATGGAGGTAAGCGGGTCAACTAACCTCCGTCCTTTGACGTCAACTAGGAGGTTGAAGTGCTTGAGAAAGTCTGCTCCGAGGATTGCCTGCGAGACGTTCCCGACGTAGAAGGTCCATTCGAAGCAACGTCGTAGGTAAAGGTCCACTTGCATGGTGCGTCGCGTGTTGACAGGTATTTTGGTACCGTTGGCGGCGTACAGGTGCAAGATTGGAGGTAGAGTTTGCTGACTGGCGGTTGCTGGGATAATACTGACGTCAGCGCCGGTCTCAATCAGGAACTTGGTGTTGGAACGGCAGTCGTGAAGGTAGAGCAGCGCTGAGGGTTGGTGAAGAGCACTATGCTGCACTAATGCTCGCCCTTGAAATTTTACGTCTTATGCTCGCCCTTGGAGTTTGACGCCTTGTAAATGAACGGGGTGGTACACCTCGTGGCCTTCTCGCCGAAGTTGTGGCGGTACCAACAGAGTCCTGGGCTCCTCGAACGGGAGCGGCCTGGCGTCGGTGAGGAGTGGGGGAGCGAGAGCGGTGACGGTCTAGCCGTTTCTCAAGAGAGGTGACCTTCGTCGCGAGCAAGGAGACTTGTTTGATGAGTTCGTCAAGTCGAGTGGTGTCCTGGGAAGCGACGGAAGACACTGAAGAAGCTAGAGGTCCAGGTAGAGTCGCCATGAATTCGTCTGCTAACTTGGCGATGGCGTGAGGCTTCAAGTCGTCCTTAACGCTGAAGAGGCTGCGCTGGGCAGCAGGGGGCAGACGTTGGTAAAACAGCTGTTTGAACAAGTCGGGGTCAAAAGACTGGTACTTGTCGCCGAGCAGCTGTTTCATGCCGCGTAAGAGGTCTGTCGGTTTCTCGTTACTCAGCTCTTATTTGGAGAGAAGTTCACGGAGGCGGGTGGCGACAGAAGACTGAAGGCGTTGGAGTAGGGTAGTCTTCAGGTCGTCATAAGCATGGTCGGAGTTGGAGGCTGAGGCGATGACGTCGGAGACTTGTGGGAGGACGTCGGCGGGCAGGAGGCTAACAGCGTGAGTGAATTGAGTAAGGCTGTTAATAATTTTGGAAGTCTTGAATCCGCACTCCAAAATCACGACCCACATGGACGGGTCCTGTGAGCAGAAGGGAGGGGCGCTTTGAAGGACACCGCCGCCGCATCGGAAGAGTTAGCGTCGTCACTCATGGTGAAGTTGAACGGTGTGGAGCAGGTTTTGGGGGTCACGGCACTCCGAGAGAACGTCGAACGATTGCGTGTTTTAGGCGATGGCGTAAGCCAGGGGCCACAGCAGGTTGTGAGGAGTGAGGGGTGCTAGCATGAACCATGGGCCACGGCAGTCCATGAGCGTCGAACTGCGTACTATCGGCGCTGGCGCGCGCTAGGGGCCTCAGTGGCTAAGGGAGCGAACAGCAGTGTCCAAGAAGGCACTGGAACACAACACTGCACGATTGGTAGGTATTATTGTGACACTGTTGATGGGAACTCACTGCACTAAACTGTTGATGGATACGCACGGCACTGAACTGTTGATGGAGACACTGCACTGTACATAAGAATCCACAGGAGTACGGTAATCCAAGAGGGCGGTGGTAAATCCAAAAGGCGATGGGTAATCCACAGTGGGGTGTCACAATGTGTTGGTGTGTCTCACTGAGTCTTGTGTGGCGTGTGTTGGCGTGTACACTACGTCTGGTGTGGCACTGTTTGCGTGTACACTGAGTCTGGTGTGGCACTGTGCATGTCTGTAGGTAATGTGTCGCACTGCGAGTGTCTAGGTGGAGTGTCACACGGTGTACAGGAGCTCGCACGCCGTACCAGCAGTAAGGCAAGGAGGAGGGGGGGGGGGGGAGTGCACAGAAGGTGCCTGAAAGGGGCGCTGAATGTGCCTGAAGAAGGCACTGAAGGTGTCTGAAGAGATTATTGATTCCAACGTCCACATCGTTGATGTAAATAATGAAGAGCACTGGGCAAAGAACAGAGCCCTGAGGTACGTTGCTAGTGACAGGCTCCCACTCTGAGTTAAATCCGTCGATCACCACTTTTTACTGTATGTTGCTCAAATAATTCGCAATCCATTGGTGTACTTGACCGTCAATACCTAGTTGCTTTAGTATATAAAGTAATTTATGGTGTAAAACTTTATGAAGCGCTTTCTGGAAATCAAGATAGACTACGTTCAGTGATTTGGTTACGTCATAAACTGAGAAGAGGTCGTTATAAAAGGTCAGTAGATTTGATAGGCAGAATTTTTTGTTAGGGAAGCCATGTTGTGAATCTTTAATTAATGAGTGGCTTTCAAGGTAACTCACAATATTATCTTACCTACAACTGAAGTTAGACTAATGGGCCTGTAATTACCTGGTATTCTTTATCACCTTTCTTAAAAATCGGTGTTGCATTTGCTTTTTTTTCCAATTCGAAGGTACGATGCCTTGTCACAAGGAAATTTTGAATACGATTGTTAGAGAGGAGAATATTTCGCTCCTTGATTCCTTAAAAAGTATCGGATATACTTTGTCAGGTCCAGGACTTTTATTTGTTTCAAATGATTGGAGAGCATTTAGGACTGCATCATTAGTTATTACAAAGTTAGGCAATGCATGAACGAGATTTACGTTAGCACAGTTTTCGTCTCTGTTGTTGTTGGTATTAGTGGAAAGACGGCCATTTGCATTTAAATGGCCCTCGACTTCCTCAGCGAGACCCCTGACATACCTCTCCTTGTCTCTCTTCATGAGAGCTCTAGTCCTACTCGCCAGAGACCTATATTGGTCCTGATTCCCAGCAAGTCTGGCAGCGCGACTCTCCTCATTATTCTCCAGCGTCTCCACCGAGACAAAGCCACTCCTAGATCTCAGGTGCTCTCCAGTGCACTCCTTGGCAGCTTGAAGAGTCTCACGTTTGAAGATATCCCACAGTTCTACAGGGTCCTCCAGGGTGCTAAGCACATCGAACCGATTTGAGATCGTCATTGCATACTCCTGAGCACATGCCAGGTCCTTCAACCTCTCGAAAAGGAACACAGTATTATTGCATCTCCAGATTCTTCACCTGACATGAGGCTTGAGTGTTGCAACAGGAAGCAAAGAACTCAGCGCTCCGGTAAACCCTGCAGTTTTGAAGGATCCTCCAACGAGGTTTACGAGGATGTGTTCAATTTCCTTAGCTACCCATCCGGCATCGATATACCAAGTCCAGCGGTGCAGCTCCGGTCTCTGGTACCAGGAACCCGCAATTACCAACCTTCTGTATTTTGCAAAATTTAGGAGGAGAGAGCTATTGGTGTTCCTGGTACCAGAATCACGGGGACCAACACATAGCTCGTAGCCAACCCCGTCAATGTCAGTAGTAGCGTTGAAGTCACCCAAGACAATGAGTGTGTCCCGGGAAGGGCACTCAGTTTAATACGGAGTCGAGTTTTACCGTAAAACATCTCCTTTTCTGTTTCACGCATCTCGGTTGGAGCGTACATTGAAACAAGAGACATGAAGCCCAGTGTGTGCTTCAGCCTCACTCGCATTATACGCTCTTTAACCGGAGCAACCTCAACCACAAATGGCAGCAGTTCGCTCGAAATGGCCATAGCTACCCCCTTGAGATGGAAGCCATTGCTCATGCCGGACCAGTAGAAGGTGTGTCCTCCCCTTGCTGATCTCGCCACTGCCAGGCCTCCTAGTCTCTGAAAGTGCTATTATGTTCACCCACAGCATTCTGAGCTCATTTGATAGGTAGAGCAGTCGATCATCGTCCGAGAGCCTCCAGACGTTACAGGAGCCCACACGCAGAGCCCTCCGAAGATTAAACCCCGGACCTGGTTCTGTGCGGGCGGGTGCAGCCACCACCTCGGCCTACCCCAAAATAAAAAGAGGTAGTAGGGGGCCCTTCCTCCCTCGAGGTGCAGGAGTCCGGTAGGTTTTGCCCTGTACCCGTCACTGACGGCAGGCTCCCCGGATGCGGATGCATCGTGGAAGCCTACCGCGCGGTCTGGTCCCCCAACAACACCGGATCGGGGTCGATAGTAGCGCCCCGATCCCGACCTCTACTTTTTCATTTGTGTCTGGCTAAGATTTTTTTGTGGTGGTGGTGGGGTGGGTGGGGGTAGGGGGTGCAAACCCCTCTCCCCAACCAGCCCAGATCACGGGCTGGGCTAACTGCTTACCATAGGGACGCAGAACCCCTGGGAGGATTAATCCCCGGTGTGGTGTCATGAGACAGCCGCTATAATAAGACATCCCATCCTGATATGCGCATGCGCGAACTTTGTTTACAAACAGAGGGTGGATGAGCTATGACACGGTACCGTGTCTTTTGTCGACTGCCTATCATGAAACGTCCCACCTAAGTTATTCTTTATCTTTTTGAAAGTGATAAATGAGATAACCTACACCCTTTGTATCTCAGTAAATGATAAATGAGGTAACCTACACCCTTGTATGTCAGTAAATGTGATAAATGAGATAACCTGCACCCTTGTATTTCAGTTAATATTCTCCCGCTGTCTCCTCAGACTTCTCTTCTCATTGACGGTCATGTTTCTTGGATCCTCTCCATTTAGTAGTATCTGAATAATAGGGTCCATGTCGTCCATGAATTTGGCCATTTTCCCACAATAGCTGCCATGGTGCCTTGCCGCCATCTTGCCTGGGACAAACGACGATATCAACACTCTGTGTTTGTAAACATTGGGTTCCGCGCATGCGCAGATCAAGATGGGATGTCTTATTATAGCCGGATGTCTCATGACACCACACCGGGTTACTCAAAGAAAGAAGCATGAACAGGAGGGAGAGAGAAAGAGGGGGAAGACAGCTCGGGGAGGTTGAGGACGCTACATTTCTCATTCAAATAGACCTACCCCTTTCTAATAGACCTGCCCCTACCTAGTTGGTACAACGTTGCTACAACGTTGGCGAAAAAAAAATTGGTGCAGTCTGAATTTACTTGTTTACATTTAAGTTCTGTGGCATTATTTCTCGTTCGCAGAGTGTCATCGATCATAAACAATTTTGATTTGTCCGAATTCGTAAAGCCATTAAGTATTTAAAACATTCGATCAGTTTTCCTCGGAGGCGACGTTTCTCAAGAAAGAATATGTTGAGAGCCTTTCGTCGTAAGGTTTGTTGCGCAAGGAAGGGATCATTTTTGTTGTTCGACGTTGGACACCCTTTAATTTAACAATGTCCTCTGCATGGTGGAGAGACCATAACTGTACCGCATGTTCCAAGTGGGGTCTGACTAAACTATTGTAAAGCGGAAGTATTCTTTATTTTTTTTTAATAAAAGTTTCTTTTAATGAAGACCAAAATTATGTTCACTTTATTTGGTGCATCAATGCATTGCTGTGAGAATTCAAGGTTTGTCGCGATATTGACACCCAGGTCCTTGACGCATTGACCGCTTTTGAGTTAAACGCAACGCATTTCGTAATCGAACCTTTCATTTATTTTTCCAAACTGCAGAACCTGGCACTTATCTACATTAAAGGGCATCTCCCATCTCTGAGACCAAGATGAAATTTTATGCAAATCTTATTGGAGGCTTTGTCTGCCTTCGTTAGTGAGAACCGAGTTGACAATCTCTGTGTCGTCTGCAAATTTACTAATGAGATTATTGATTCAAACGTCCACATCGTTGATGTAAGCAATGAAAAGCACTGGGCCAAGTACATAGCCCTGAGGGACGATACTAGTGACAGGCGCCCTCTCTGAGTTAAATCGTTCGATCACCACTCTTTGCTGTCTGTTGCTCAACCAATTCGCGATCCATTGGTGTCCATGACCGTCAATACCTAGTTGCTTTGATTTATAAAATAATTTATGGTGTGGAACTTTATGAAACCCTTTCTGGAAATCAAGATAGACTACGTCCAGTGATTTGGTTACGTCATAAACTGAGAAGAGATTGTTATAAAAGATCAGTAGGTTTGATAGGCAGGATCTTTTGTTATGGAACCCATGTTGTGAAACTTTAATTAATGAGTGGCTTTGAAAGTAACTCACAATTTTGTCTCTAATTATGCTATCGAGTACCTTTCCTACAACAGAAGTTAGACTAATGGGCCTGTAATTACCTGGTATTTTTTTATTTCCCTTCTTAAAAATCGGTGTTATGTTAGTCTTTTTTTCAATTCGAAGGGACGATGTCTTGTAGCAAAAACATAATGAATACGGTTGTGAGACAGGAGAGTATTTCGGTCTTTGTTTCTTTAAGTGTTATAGGATATACTTTGTCAGGCTGGAGTTTTATTTGTTTTAAGGGGACCACTTTCCCCTAGATTAAGAAATATTCATTAAAATACTCGATATTCAGATTATTTCATATTTTATAGGTACTCGTATAAAGTTTTCACCGTAACGGCATTCATAAAGGGACTTTAAAGTCCCCGCTCTCCCACCCCCTTACCACGTGGCTGCACTAATGACCACGGTTTACATCAGTTTTGACAATAAAACACCAATTTGAATATTATTTTTGAGTGGTTTTGGTGCTTTACAGAGTTTTCTTATACGTTTAGCAGCGCGAGTGAGGATGTGGTGAGCAAGTCTAAGGCTGGGTTCACACGAGACACTTTTTAGTGGTCAGTGGCCGCCACAAAAAGTGGCCACTACAAAAAATGGTCGCCACGAAAAATGGTGAGTAGGTGCACCCTGCACAATAGCCACTCGGTGGCGGCCACTAATGAGGTCAGCACGTGGGGTTATGGGTCTCGTAGTGGTAGCAGCTGTCTGTGCTTTCTTGGCAAAAAGCGCAGAAGAAAGTACTGGGTTCACCCCATAGTTAGCAACAGATTATATACTGTGTGTAGCATTCCACACATCATTTACAGAGCTAAAAGAGCACCCTGATAAGTTTTTTGACTACTTCAGGAAGTCGCAGGACAGCTTTGATCATCTTATGACAGTAATTGGTCCACGTATAACGCGGCAGGACACCAACACGAGAAAGTGTGTGCCAGTAGAAGAGAGACTTGCGGTAATCTTAATGTAAGGCTGAACATGAAGAATATAAAGTCACATTAGATGTACGTAATTTATTGACATAATTCAGCAGTCTTTCCGGTTACATAACATTTCCACTTTCTACTTCCGGATAAATAAAACTACCACATTCAGTATCTATTAATATCCACACCAGAATCTATTAATATGCAAAATTGTGAAACGAAATGAAACATTAATTCTGAAAGCATGTAAGAGCTTATTCATCATGTCCTGAGCACAAGTTATGCGTGAAAGTCATACTTATACATCATTATGACAGTTAAAATTCATAAAGGTCAGTGACCTTGCGCGTGGCGTGCGGACAGGTGGCAGATCGTGAACGGGTGCTCCTCGTGACCGAACTCGCTGAAGTTAGGATTGATTGAAGGTCTGGGCAGCACGTGGGTGATCTTCCGCCACTCGGTGATGGTTGAAAATTGTCAGCATGTATCGGACTCGAGTACGTCCCCGGTCTCACAACGCCCGCACGCTACCCACTCGGCCACCGCCTCCCAAGCAAGACCAAACAGACACGAAACAATACTCAGATTTGGTCTAACTACTATTTCTACTATTACTGCTATTACTACTACTACTACTACTACTACTACTACTACTACTACTACTACTACTACTACTACTGCTACTATTACTACTACTTCTACTACTACTACTACTACTACTACTACTACTGCTGTTATTACTACTACTACTACTACTACTACTACTACTACTACCACTACTGTTATTACTACTACTACTACTACAATATTGAGAGAGAGAGAGAGAGAGAGAGAGAGAGAGAGAGAGAGAGAGAGAGAGAGAGAGAGAGAGAGAGAGAGAGAGAGAGAGAGAGAGAGAGAGAGAGAGAGAGAGAGAGAGAGAGAGAGAGAGAATGAAAAAAAGGAATTTGCAAAATAAGCAGAAAGGGAAGCAATAAGGATAAGAGGGAGACGGATGCTGCCCCGAAAACCATCCCAAGGTCATTCTTAGGATGACCTGTCACGTTCCTTTGGCTCTTCGTTCTGCCATCCCGGATCCGACAAACTCCGTGATCGGCGCCTTCACGGTAGTTTCGATTAACTTAATATTCCCGTCTGGTGGTTTAAGAGCTAAGTCTTGCTCCAACCCCCCTCGCCTCAGCGGGGCTGGGGAGCGTCAGGGGGCCCAAGGTCTCCCTGGCGAGCTCAGGGCCCAGGGGTCCCGGCATGCAGAGCGCCTCGGCTCCCCCGGGGCGTTCACGGCGGTGCTGGAGATCCCGAGGGTCCAGGGGAGGGGGGGGAGGCCAGCAAGACAGTACTGACCATCTTAATAACCAGATGACCTAGGTAATGACACGTTCATTACACGTTGTAAAAGGAAGGTATACTGAAGGCAATCGTGTCATCTCTACAAAAACAACAAAAAACAGATCAGAAAAGACAAAAATCTAGGCTGGGATCACACGAGACATGTTCAGTGGGCAGTGGCCGCCACAGAAAGTGGCCACCACAAAAAATGGTCCCCACGAAAAATGGTGAGTAGTAGTAGTAGTGAATAGTAGTATTAGTAATAGTAGTGTGCACACTAGCCACTCGGTGGCGGCCACTAATGAGATCAGTACGTGGGGTTATGGATCTCGTAGAGGTAACAGCTGTCTGTGCTCTCTTGGCAAAAAGCGCAGAAGAAAGTACTGGGTTCACCCCATAGTTAGCAGCAGACTACAGCGTCTAGCATTCCACACATCATTTACAGAGCTAAAAGAGCACCCAGATATTTTTTTTACTACTTCAGGAAGTCGCAGGACGGCTTTGATCATCTTATGACAGTAATTGGTCCACGTATAACACGGCATGACACCTACACGAGGAAGTGTGTGCCAGAAGAAGAGAGACTCGCGGTAATCTTAATGTAAACTCACATTAGATGTACGTAATTTATTGACAATTCAGCAGTCTTTGCGGTTACATAACATTTCCACTTTCTACCTCCTAATAAATAAAACTACCACATTCGGTAGTTAGTCCACACCAGAATCTATTAATATGCAAAACTGTGAAACGAAATGAAAGATTAATTCTGAAAGCATATAAGAGCTTATTCATCATGTCCTGAACACAAGTTATGCGTGAAGGTCATACTTGTATATCATTATGAAAGATGTAATTCAAAAGGTCAGTGTCAAGACAGAGGGAAATTGGCGGGTGGCAGAGTGGTGGTCACCGATAGTGGTTCGTGTGCATGCTGCCATTTGAAACAACGGTATCTATCGCTGGCCACTGTGGCCGCCACAGTGGCGTTGTCGGAAAAATGGCTCCGCCCGCCACAACTCGCCACTGTTTTGTGGCGACCACAAAAAAGTGACTCGTGTGCATGCACCCACAGAGATGTGTGTGTTCTATTTTTACCATTATTTTGTGGCGGCTACTGACCACTAAAAAGTGGCTCGTGTGAATCCAGCCTAACGACGAAAGTTCAGTGGTTGGCCTGCCTTACAGAGCTACGTAGCTACGTTACAGTAGACTGTCTCTTGTCTTCTCCTTTGTCCTTCACTGAAAAGGAATTTTGAAGACTGCAGCCATGCCGCAGCTAGAGGTGTAGCACCACCGTCACATGAAGTAAAGAAACCGTTCATGGCAAAGATTCCCAAGGAGAATCTAATGCCGATCAAGGAAATCTACTGTGGCCTGACGCGGACGGACCTGTTAAGCCGGTGCTTGAAAGGACGAACACAGAACCTAAATGAAAGTCTGCATTCCAAGTTGTCGACCAAGTGCAGTAAAAGCAAGTTTGCTGGAGTCTATAGAGTTCGCTTCGTGATTCAGGTCACGGTACTTGACCACAACTTTGGATGAATGCCTCCTTGTTGCGACATTTTGGGTTTGAGGTTTCAAACTTCACAATGACATCCCTGTTGCGGCAGAAACCCGATCCAACACCCAAAGGCAGAGCCAAGAAAAGGAAGAGAAGTGAATCTCAGCATTAGACTACCTTGCTGGATTGTTCTAGGAGTACTCAAACTTGGCAACAATGAGGATGGTGGCACCTTCTGAGACCTTCACTTTGAGTGAGTATTATCCTGCACTGCAGGAGGGGACCAAGTGCCTGAGTTACTAAAAATATGGAAAGTCATCTTGAAAATACAATGGAACCTGTTTTCAATGGTCCTTATGAAGTTTAGTGATGTAAACTTAGACAAACTAAAAAAATATAAACGCTCATTTCTGAGAAATATAAGTTATTGTTATACAAAGTCTATCTCCTCCCTTGATTTTCAACCGATCTTTACATATGAGATCTCTATGATTAGATGGATAAAAGACAAAGAAAGAAATGGTGATATTTTGTTTGTCTATTTTAATTAAAAACATGTTAATAGAGTTTCAAAGTTAAAATTTAGCGGGTTTCATTTATTTTTCTCGGCGATAAACAAAGATAGAGAAAAAATTCACCATTTTTTTAATTGCTATAAAATGGAGGACACCGAACAATAATTAAAAGAGAAAAAGGGATTTGAACGAAGCCGAAAATATTATACGTTTTACCTTTTATTATTTTACTCAGAAACTGCTGGCCAAATCTGAAAAAAAAATCACGCTGTGAGAGTTTTTCCTAGACCTAGATAATACAAAAATAAATCAGCAAGATCCATCATTAATTAAATAAGATTTAGGGAGGCGGTCCCCTTAAAAGATTGGAGAGCATTTACGACTTCATCGGTAGCTATTACAAGTTAGGCAATGCGTGAATGAGATTTACGTTAGTACTCATTTTTTCGCTGGTGTTGGTGGTAGTGGTGGGAAGACTGCAAATATTAAATACCGAGGAAAAGTAATTGTTTAACAAATTCGTAACGTGTTGGCTTTCAGTCACTAATTCGCGATCACTGTTCGTTAGGGGGTCAATTCCACTTCTGATCACCTTCCTGTTGTTTTTTTATAAACTGAAGAAGAATTTCAAATTATTTTTTTTACAGTTGGCTGCAATGTTTTCTTCATATCTACACTTTGCCTGACATACCAACCTTTTTACTCGTCCCCTGGCTTCATGATAAAGTCAAATATTTTCGGGCGTGCTTTGCTCTTTCTTTAGCATGTAAGATCATTTTCTCTTCTGGGGAGGCGGTGGCTGAACGGATAGCGAGACGGCCCCGCGTTCAGGAGGACGAGAGGAGAGAGAGAGAGAGAGAGAGAGAGAGAGAGAGAGAGAGAGAGAGAGAGAGAGAGAGAGAGCGAGAAGAACGCCTCTTTCGAACCCTGCTGTCGGAGAGATCACTCACCTCACCCATCCAACACGGAGCCCACCAACAGCCACCACACCACACCCAGCCTCAATCTTGCCAGCACTAAGTATGAAGCCCAATAGCCTCCGGATTCAGCCTGCCAATGTCCGCTGCTTGCGCACCAACATGGGCGAGCTCACGCTCACAATACTCCAGACAAGAGCCGACATCTTGGTTGCCATGGAGACATTCCTAAATGACGTCACCTTTCTGCATGTGAGGGGTGGCTCCCTGGACCCTGTACTGACCGACATTCCAGGAGACTCTGTGCACTGCAGTCAACTAAACAGAGTAGGTAGCTCTGACCACTACGCAGTGCACAGTGAAATAGGCCTTAACCCTGGAAGTGGGGAAACAAGCCAGCGGACAATCTGGCTGTGGGCGCGCGCCGATTGGCAGGCCACCAAGCAGGACCTGGCTACCACTGCCTGGGACACTATTCTCACAGTGGACCTGGACCACAATGTATCAGCCTTTACCACCACTTTTCTCAACATACAGGCTCGACACGTCAACCACAGGACACATAAAGCCCCAAATACACTGCCAAATTTTGGTTCACGAATGTGCGCGAATATGCAAGTCATCCCGTGTCGTGGACAAGTTCGGCATCTTTCTTGCCTGTTCTTGGCTGTTCGGGGACATGTCTGCGTCCACTGCGTGACTTTTGGCAGTTGGTCACGACCGCCACGAAAGTTTCATGTTGCAAGAAAAATTCGCTGCCGTTCGCCGAATGTGCACGAATGCAAAATGGACGCCGAATTGTCGCCGAAATGTCGCCGACATGTCCCAGACAATTCGGCGCTCAATTCGCGGTGTTCGGCGAATTATCGCCGAATTTTGTCCGTTGAGATTTTAATTTTGTTGGCGAATTTGCCCCCGACATGTCGCCGACTATTCGTGGACATGTCCCCGAATATTCGGCGAACATTCAACGAATTAATCACGACACGGCAATCGGGTCGCGGTGGGAGGTGTACACAGGGGTCTATCCATCTCTCTCTCTCTCTCTCTCTCTATATATATATATATATATATATATATATATATATATATATATATATATATATATATATATATATATATATATATATATATATATATATATATATATATATATATATATATATATATATATATATATATATATATATATATATATATATATATATATATATATATATATATATATATATATATATATATATATATATATATATATATATATATATATATATGGAATAAAATAATATAATAATAAATAGTAAACAAGAAAATATGAAAAACAAGAAGAATCATGAATTTATAAAAGAGGTATGAAGCTAACATTTTCATTTATTTCATAATTTATTTACTATTTATTACTTTGTTTATTTCTTAATATCATTATTCTGCCATTATATAACCTTTGTTTTATTTTTTTATTATTTAAATATATTTCTGCTTTCAGTTACTGGTTTGTTTATTAATATTACGTAAACATTCATTCATTCTAAAGTATTTGTAAGAGGGCAAAACTAAAACAAGTCAAATTTATACATTTTATTACACATACTCTCATACATAGAACTACACATATTATCACACACGGTATTTACTCGCCCACAATTCTGTCCTGCCAGGCCACTGCTCCCCGGGTGTTGTAGTAGTCCATGAGGTAGGCACGGATATTCTTGGGGTATACCATAGCTCTTGGGTTCCGCAGAGGGTCGAGTGGGACGATTTGATCGACCTCTCGCCATTCCCCACGAACAAGTTGCGAGAGACGAGGTGGGCTCTTCAGCTGCCGGTGAAGTGTGTTGCACCCCGGTTTCCCGTGCTTTTATATACCACATGGGCATCAGATGATCAGCTGTCAGAAATCTTGGCACTGTCGGAGAATTGTTCCCGACGTGTCGCCGACAAGTCGGGGACATACGAAGACAATTCGGAGACTTGTCGCCAATTATTCCGCGACAAAAAAAAAAAAAAAAAAAAAACGTTAAAATTTCAGATTTTGAACATGGCGACTTGGACGCCAAATAGTTGGCGACATGTCTCCGAATTGTCCCCGAATTGTCTTGAGCATTCGCCGACATGTCGCCGAATGGTCACGAACTGTAAGAATCTTGGTCATGTCGCCGAACCGGTCGCCGAATTTTTTTCACGACCTGATTCGGCGACAAGTTCGTGGCCAAAATTCGGAAGTGTATTTGGGGCTTAACACCGACCCAAGGACCAACCGTGGCTCGGCAACAGATGTAGCTTCGTGGCCGAGAAAAAGTGCAGTGCCTGGGCTCGCTACATACGTCTTCTCAGTTATCGACACAAAGCAGCATGGGTCAGAAAAAAAGGTGAGAGAACAACATCAAGAGGAAGCTGTTCAATGACCAAGTTGACCCCAAGCAATGGTTGTCCTTGGTGAAGGAGAGGCATTGCACCACCACCCAGGAAAGAATCCAGCCTCTCAAAACGCCAGCTGGTGACTAGGTAGTGAAAAACAGGAACAAGGCGGACCTCCTGGCAACACATTTCAGCAGAAAAAATGACTGTCCCTGAGCCAGAGAGGCGGCCACCCGCCCTTACCCGCCTGTGTGACACCAGCCTGGGTGTGAGCCGTGTGTGAGACCTCTCACTCCCCTATTCCGACAGTGCATACTGAGCGGCTCCTGGCCAAGCCTATGGAAGGAGGCACGTGTCACACCCATGCACAAGAAGCGAGAGAGGACTGACCCTGCCAACTACCGCTCAATCTCGCTCCTGTCAGTGGTCAAAAAAATCCAAGAACGGATCATTGCTGAGCAGCTGACACGCCACCTGAAGGAGCACCACCTCATATCCCAACGACAGCATGGGTTTAGGAAAAGACGCTCCGCCTTGGATCTGCTGTTCCTACTGTCCAAGGACTGGCATGACAGCTTGGACTCAGGCCGTCCCTCTCTTGCCGCTGCCCTTGCTTGACATTGCAGGGGCATTCGGCTGTGTGTGGCACGGCGGCCTGCTTGTCAAACTCCAGCAGCTCGGCCTCACGGGACAAAGGTTGGAGGTGCTGTTGTGCTACGTGCAAGGCCCCAGCCTGAGAGTCGTTGTGGAAAGATAAACGTCCTTCACGTACCAGGTGGAAGCTTCTTTTCCACAGGGGTCGGTCCTGGGCCCCATCCTGTAGAGCATCTTCCTCAACGACCTCCTCCAGAGCCCCCTGGCAGTCTCGGCATACAAAGACGATTGAACCCTGTCCTGCAGCTATTCCAGGGGGGAGGCAGGAAACGTGATAAATGGCACAAACCGTCAACTTGGTGACATCATGGCCTGGGGAAGTCGGTGGCAAGACAAGTTTGCTGTCGAGAAGACCCAAGCCATGATTATATTACGTTCAGCTGACGACACCATACTACTCGAGGGCCAGATGAGGTTTGGAGGTGACACCTGGCCATCAGTGACTCCATCAACATCTTGGGGGTAGAGGTCGACCCCAAACTCAGCTTCGACCGCCACCTTGAGACCGTGGAGGCACGGCGTCTCTGAGGATGACACTCCTTCGTCGAGTCCGCCACCTTCTGACGCTGATGGGCTCCTAAGGGCTTACAAGGCCCAGGTGAGGCCCATCATGGAGTACAGCCCCCTCACCTGGATGAGCAGCCCCCAGTGCCATCTCCCAGTGCTGGACAGAGTGCAGAGGCGCTCCGAACGCCTCATACACAATGCCAGTGACCACCAGCAGCAGCAGGGACGCCGGCCGGGACATGGCAACAGCAGCGGCAACAAAAACAACAACAACAACAACAACAACAACAACAACAACAACAACAACAGCAGCAGCAGCAGCAACAACAACGGCCGCAGCAACGTCACCATCCGCGACAGGATTCCCCTGGCAACCAGAGAGATAGTCTGGAGCATCGCAGGAAGATCAAGGCCCTCACAGTGCTGCACAAGGCCCAGGTGCAGCACACACTCCACCTTGCGGCTTTCGAAGGCCCGTGGAAGAGGTCAGAGCGAGCTACGAGAGCGGTAACCTCCGGCGATCTCCTCCTCGAAGTCCCGAGGACCCGTACGCTGAGGTGTTAGCGGGCCTTCACCGTGCCACAACAACACTGTGGAACGCCTTCACGGTCCTGGTGAACGTTTCGACCCCGTCCACACAGCGTGTGAAAACCTCTGCCAACCTGTGGTGGGGCGCGCCCCCCTCTTAAATGTCACTGATCACAAACGTTACAAACATTACGAACATAAAGAGGATTAACAAACACAAACATACACATTGTATAGGGTAAGCTTTAAAATAGGTGCCATCAAGATAGAGGTCATTTATAGCTCCCAACACGCCACACCCTACAAACACTACTGTGTGTCCTTGTTTAAAGAGAGAGAGAGAGAGAGAGAGAGAGAGAGAGAGAGAGAGAGAGAGAGAGAGAGAGAGAGAGAGAGAGAGATTTACATAGATTTACATAGAAAATCAGACTACACAGACCCCATGGTCCAGACTAGGTTGTCTGTCCTTAAGCCTAAGTGAATCTCCATTAATCAGATGACTCCAAAACGTTGCTTTTCTACTCTAGTTAATATTAAGTTCAAGGAAGTGACGGTCGAGTTTGTTTTTAAAGGAGTCAATCGTGTTACACTGGACCACTGATGGTGGAAGCTTATTCCATTCTCGTACTACAACGTTAGTGAAGAAAAATTTGGTGCAGTCTGAATTTACTTGTCTACATTTGAGTTTCATGCCATTGTTCCTCGTTCGCAAAGTTTCATCGATCAATTTTGTTCTGTCTACATTCGTGAAACCATTAAGTATTTTAAAACATTCGATCAGTTTTCCTCGGAGGCGACGTTTCTCAAGAGAGAACATGTTAAGGGTAGAAAGCCTTTCTTCGTAGGATTTGTTGCGCAAGGAAGGGATCATTTTTGTTGCCCGACGCTGAACACCTTCTAATTTAGCAATGTCCTTTGCATGGTGAGGAGACCAAAACTGTACCGCATATTCCAAGTGGGGTCTGACTAAGCTATTGTAGAGCGGAAGTATTACATCTTTATTCCTGAATAAAAAGTTTCTTTTAATGAAGCCCAACATTCTGTTGGCTTTATTTGCTGCATCGATGCATTGATGTGAGAATTTGAGGTTTGACTCGATTTTGACCGCCAGGTCCTTAACGCATTGAACGCTTTTGAGTTTAACGCCGCACATTTCGTAGTCGAACTTCTTATTTCTTTTTCCAACTTGAAGGACCTGGCACTTGTCTACGTTAAAGGGCATCTCCCATCTATCCGACCCAGCTGAAATTTTGTGTAAATCCTCTTGGAGACTTTGCCTGTCTTCGTCAATGTTAACCGAGTTACCAATCTATGTGTCGTCTGCAAATTTACTAATGGGTTTATTGAGTCCAACATCCACGTCGTTGATATAAATAATGAAGAGCACTGGGCCAAGAACCGAGCCCTGAGGGACGCCACTAGTGACCGGCGCCCACTCTGAGTTAAATCCGTCAATCACCACTCTTTGTTGTCTGTTGCTCAACCAATTCGCGATCCGTTGGTTTACTTGACCGTCAATACCTATTTGCTTTACTTTATAAAGTAATTTATGATGTGGAACTTTATCAGACGCTTTCTGGAAATCAAGATAGACTACGTCCAATGATTTAGTTACGTCATAAACTGAGAAGAGGTCGTTATAAAAGGTCAATAGATTTGATAGACAGGATCTTTTGTTACGGAAGCCATGTTGTGAATCCCCAATTAATGAGTGTGTTTCGAGGTAACTCACAATTTTGTCTCTAATTATGCTCTCAAGTAGCTTACCTACAATTAAAGTTAGACTAATGGGTCGGTAGTTGCCTGGTATTTTTTTGTCTCCTTTCTTAAAAATTGGTGTCACGTTAGCCTTTTTCCAATCCGAAGGGACGATGCCTTGTCGCAAGGACATATTGAATACAGTTGTGAGGGAGGAGGGTATTTCGCTCTTTGTTTCTTTTAAGCAGTATAGGATATACTTTAACGGGTTCGGGACTTTTATTTGTTTTAAGTGAATGGAGAGCTTTAAGGACTTCATCGGTTGTTATTTCAAAATTAGGCAATGCATGCTCGAGATTTACATTAGTACTGGTGTTGGTGGTAGCGGGAGGAAGACTGTTAGTATTAAACACCGAGGAAAAGTAATTGTTTAAGAGGTTTGCAATGTGTTGGCTGTCAGTCACTAGTGCACCGTCGCTGTTTGTTAAAGGTCCAATTCCACTTCTGATCGCCTTTCTGTTGTTTATGTAACTGAAGAAAGATTTTGGATTATTTTTACAGTTGGCTGCAATATTTTCTTCATATATGCGCTTTGCCTGACATACTAATCTTTTTACTCGTCGCCTGGCATCATTATAAAGTCTAATGTTTTCGGGCGTGCTTTGTTCTTTCTTTAACCTGTAAGATAATTTTCTCTCCTTGACTGAGTGTTTAATCTCGCTATTAAACCAAGGTGGGCTTTTATTAGTGTTATTTCGTTTCTCGCACAAGGGGACGAATGTGTTCTGCTGAGTGAGTAAATGATTTTTAAAGCTTAGCCAGGCTTCCTCCACATTGCCGTCATCTGATAGTTGTATTTCTGTTAGTTTTTGTCGGATTTCTACGAAGTTAGCTCTTTTGAAATTGGGCACCTTTACTTTATTTTCAGTCACTGATGTTTGAGCTCTAATGTCGACGCGCACTAATTTATGATCGCAAGAGCCGAGGTGTTCTCCTAACGTGGCATTACTGACTAGGTTTTCTTGGGTCGTTATAACAAGGTCGAGTATGTTATTTTGTCGAGTTGGTTCAGAAACCATTTCGCTTAGATAATTTTCTTCTAGAAATTCGATCATTCTATGTGACTCGCCTTCTGTACCTGACAGTGTCGCCCAGTCGATATGGGAGAGGTTAAATTCTCCTAATATCAGTGAGTCGTTGTTATTAAGTGACTGCCTTAAAACGCTGTACATTTCAAGGTCGTCATCGAGTGTTTGCCCGGGAGGCCTGTTGGTGACAGATATATTTAAATTGACTTTTGCAATGTTTACTCGCACGCACAAATGTTCAACGTTACTGTCTCTTGGTGTTTTGTCAGTCGGTTGCAAGTAGCTTTTGACAAAAAGGGCGACGCCACCGCCTCTACGGTTTACACGATCTTTGTTGAAGAGTCTGTAGCCATCTATGTTGTATTCGGAACTTAGATCAGTGTTTGTGGTGTCGATAAATGTTTCGGTTATAGCAATTATGTCAAAAATTTCTGTTAGAGCAAGACATCTCAGTTCATCAAATTTGTTCCTTAGACTACGTTCATTGAAACTAAGGATTTTTAAGTTATCTAGAGGCTTGGTAATAGAGGTGGTGGTACTTGCGGGATCACGGTTACGGGTTTGCTGCGATGCATGGCGTCTATTTACACGGGCGGGTGGAGGGACGTGGCTGAGGGTCGTTTTTTGACCGGGTGTCACGTACTGCGTCGTTGAGGAGCCTTCCGAATCTGGCTGCCCCGATGGGAGACAGGTGTATTCCGTCCCTGTGGAAGAGCTCACTTTGTCCATAGAAATTGTCCCATGCGTTGAAGAAGTCCACGTCAAGCTCTCTGCAAAGAGTCTGTAAGCGGTTGTTTAGGCTGAAGGCCTTACTGAAGAAGTCGCTCTCCGCCCACGTCCGTGGTAGAACTCCTGAAATCAAAATGTTAGGGGATTTAGACTTATACTGCTGGATGAGCCTACGGTACTTTTCCAGCAGTTCCTCAGACCGGATCGTGGTGACGTCGTTCGTACCTGTGTGAATAACAAACAGTGAATCATTAGTAGCCTGGGGGGAGATCTCCTCAAGAGCAGCAGTTATATCGTCGATCCCAGCACCAGGATAGCAATAGTTCCGTTTTCGACGAGGAACTCTGCCGCAGAACTCAACGACCTGCTGACGAATCATGGAGTCACCCACCAGGAAGGTGTTCTCCTGCTCGTCATCCTCCTCCAGAATGGCAAAGCTGTTGAAGCAATGAACAGGATAAATTGCTTGTCTGGCTGGTTTGGCTCCTCCATTCACGACGGTGAAGCCGTTATGGGCTGTGCCACTACCACCCTCCCGCTGCACTTCTTATGCGCCATCTTAGCTGAAAGTGATTAATGATTGCCTGAAATGAAAGAGATAAAAACACAGAGTGAAGGGGATTAGGAAAGGAGTGAGGTGAGTGAGAGGGGGTTTAGGAAAGGAGGCAAAGTGAGAGAGAGAAGGAGTAGGAAGGGATGTGAGGTGAGTGAAGAGGGGGAAAGAGTGAGGTGTGTGAGATCAAGGAGGGTTGGGAATGAGGTGAGGGGAGGTGAGTGAGATCAAGTAGGGTTAGGAAAGAGGTAAGGTGAGGTGTGTGAGATCAAGTAGGGTTAGGAAAGAGGTAAGGTGAGGTGTGTGAGATCAAGGAGGGTTAGGAAAGAGGTGAGGTGAGCGAGGGGGGGCTAGGAAATATGTGGAGGTGAGGGAGGGGTAGGAAGGGCTAATCCTCTAGGGGATTTGTAGTGAGGAGGAGCAGAAGAGAGGTGAGGTGAGCGAGGGTGGGGGGCTTAGGTGAGGTGAGGGAAAGGGGGGTAGGAAAGGTTAATCCTCTAGGGGATTTAATAAGGGTGTAGTGAGGAGGAGCAGAATTCAAAGGGTGAGGTGTCAGCAAGCACAACGCAAAAAAAAAAAAAAAAAAAAATCGAGAAACACACGAGAAACTCACGCAAGAACACCCGACACACCCAAATCACACGTGAAAACACAACATCACACTCGAAACAGTCAAAAACTCAAGCATAAGCACGATTCAACACCCCCAAGTCACTCGCAAAAACACCGGAAACACAACAACACACTCGTAACACTCTGAAACCCACGCAGAACACTCGGAAACAACCTAATCACACGCAAAAACACCGGAAACACAACAACACACCTGAAACACTCTGATACCCACGTAGAACACTCGGAAACAGACAAATCACACGCAAAAACACCGGAAACACAACAACACACTCGAAACACTGATACCCACGTAGAACATTCGGGAACAGCCAAATCACACGTAAAAATACCAGAAACACAACAACACACTTGAAACACTCTGATACCCACGTAGAACACTCGGAAACAGCCAAATCACACGCAAAAACACCGGAAACACAACAACACACTCGAAACACTCTGGAACCCATGTAGAACACTCGGAAACAGCCAAATCACACGCAAAAACACAGGAAACATAACAACACACCCGAAACACTCTGGTATCCACGTAGAACACTCGGAAACAGCCAAATCACACGCAAAAACACCGGAAACACAAATCACAGAGGCAACCATGACAGACACTCACAGAAATCACAAACGAACACACACGAAACACGTGTCGGGAAATCACAGGCAACACACAAGGTTCACAAGCAAGAACACACAAACGCACGTGAAAGCAAACGCAATCCCAAGAGCACAACGAAAACACAGGGTTGACAAGATGTGAAGCGCGGGTAAGCGAGGCTGTGGCGAACGCAGCGGGGTGAGGTCACGTCCGTCTCTCAGGAGAGGTCGGGTGTGAAAGAGAGAGAGAGTTCAGCCGGCCAGCAGAGAGAGAAAGGTCACACGCGGGGTCGCTACGTCAAAAAGGTCAGTTTTTGAGGCTCAGTGGTGATGCAGTGCAGAGTGTGTGTGCCTGTATGGTGAAATAGTGTCACAGTGCCAGTGAATATAAAAAAAAGTGAAAAGTGCCTTCATTGTTTTGAAATTAGCAGGAAATTCAAGTGAACATAGAGGCTCTTTGCCCCGACCCGACCGAGCCACGTGTTCTTCTTGGCTTCCATCCTCCGTGTTGACAGGCCTGACTTCGCTTTCACTTTCAACCACGGGGAGGAGAGGAGCGAGTAAGGACCGTTTAACAGCGCAGTGCAGAATAGACAGCTTCTATTCCACAATGAAAAACTGCCAAACAATAATATTATTAACAGTCCTAGCTAGTGAGTGAAAGCAGCACATACGTCCGACCACGCTACCTACTGACAGGACTCCCCCCATTCCTGTCCTCCCCCAGCCACACTTGTAAAAGGCAAGCGAACGACCTCACTTCACTTCACCTCTCTCCGATGTCATGCAGCCGCCGTTAGAAAGTGCGGTATGCGGCATGGTGGCTATCAAATGCACTCCTGGCGAGTCAGACTCCCGAAATGACTGCCAAAATGTCTGCCAAACCTCATGCTTTGGCGGCAGGGAAGCGTACACATGTAACGAGAATCAGCACCTGCGAACGAAGCGAATCCAATATCGACGACACTGTGTTATATTTCGATGAAGTGCATAGTAAGGAACCCCCAGCCCCCATTGCCCCTCCCTCAGACCCTCCCGCCAACGATGATAACGCAGGCGACAATGAAGAGGATGACAGTGAGAGGTAACACAGTATGGAAATGGAGAAAGAGAAGCTCGTCACGCATACCCTACGGCTCAAGAAGGAGGTATCAAGGACTAATGATATTATGCAGTCGCTCACACTGCAACGAGACTGGATAATAGAAAAGAAACAACAGGTACGTGACATTTTAAACGTAATCGAGCCCCTAAGTGACGCGAGGGAAGCTGACGCCAGGAGCACGACCCGCTCCATAGACGACGCCTCCCCCTCATCCATAGACAACACGTGGGAGAGGGCGTGTGCCTCGTCGCCGAGTTGGAGGGAGTGGTGGACTTGCGGGAAACCTAAATTTCTAAAGCTTACCCGCGTGGGTCCCTCAAACATCACCACCGTCGCCGCCACCACCAGGGATGGCCCGAGCGGGGGGGGGGTCACCCCCCCGCAATGTTTGGTCGGAGTTGGTCAAAAAGTCCTAGTGAGTTGGTCAAAAATTTGAGTTTTTTTTTTATTTTATTTTTATTTTTTTTTTATTTTTTTATTTTTTAGGCAGGAATGGCCACAGGCGGGGAGGGATCAGGGAGCATGGATGGCCCGACTGCGTTATTCGGAACTGTATACTGGCTCAGTATCATCACTCTTGAACCAGCCTCCTGCAGGGGTTAGCGCTGGCTATGTTTGGGTGATCCTCCAAATCCTTCCATGCACATTATGTGCTCCAGGTGGAGTAGATGGTGACATGTGGATAGCTTTAAGACACTCGGCAGTGAATAAGGGTTTGCCTGTAGACTGTAGTAGGGCTGGAACTCGGCACCCCGAGAACGTAACCACAACACGCTCACCACTCACCCACCTCACTGCTTTTATTTGACCATCTGAGGTCACCTCAGATGGTCAAATAAAAGTTTAAGGGTTTTTTTCTTTTTATTTAAGAGAGTGATGGTCCAGGAGGGAAGCCCTGGGAACAGTGGGCCGGGATCAGATCAGGGTCCATTCGGAGAGCAGGGATGGTCCAGCCGGAGCCTCAACTCCGGAGCTCTTATTAATAGGTGGTCAAATATTTTTAGAGAAGGTAAAAAAAAATTTAAAACTTTTTTTAGGTAAGCATGGGCCTCTATGGCCCAAGCAGGGAGGCGACAGGGCGTTTTATATATATATATATATATATATATATATATATATCTATATATATATATATATATATATATATATATATATATATATATATATATATATATATATATATATATATATATATATATATATATATATATATGCTGATGTAAGAAAGAAATAAAAAAAACATGAAAAATGACGCCTAGTGAATACAAAGTAATTAATTATTTCAACGTGACTAGTCCCACCCACTTTTTTTTTTCCTAGTTTTGAGTCAAACTGGGATGGTGCGGGGAACAGGTAGCCTGAGCGGCTGCCGGCTGAGGTACGGCAGGGTACAGGCCTATCTTGTACCTGGGTACCCCAGTCCCCGCACTAATGTTTGCTCTGACTCTGAGCCTCTTGAGTTGGTCAAAAAATACTCATTGAGTTGGTCTGAGCCGCTGAGCGAGGGAGAGAGCGAGGCCGAGACGGGTCACAATCGGGAGGATATTTCCCCAATGTTTACTCTGTCCGCATAGGCAGGTTCGAACCTCGATGGCCTGGCCCGATCCCAGCCTCCCGGGACCAAGCCGCCCCCCGCCGGTCATTCAGTGAACCGCCACTTTTTGTTATAGTTTTGCGAATTTTGAGATGTGCAATAAGCGTAAGTAATTATTTGACAAGCTTTCTGGTCCGAAATCACTGAACGTGTGATTCGCTGCGCTGGTCGCTGCGACGCTGTTAAAATGCTCCCAAGATGTCAACACCGATAACAGCACGTGACTCAAGCCCAGCGATCCGGCTGAGGAAAATGGCACCACGTAATGGAGGAAACAACTTGGTGTGATGCTTGGAGCCAGGCTATGTGACGCTACCTAATTCATATGTTGCAGGTAAGGCTTGAGGCTTCTCAAGTATCTATTAATTTAGTTTTATGTATCATGCCCAAAGGGGCCAGAGACTATAGGCTAGCACTGTTTTACTGTGTAGCAAATGTACATGCTTACAATGGTGAAGGTGTTATTATGGTAATAACAAATGAGTTATAAGAACAAATATTTATGCCTGCCAATATC
>NC_066519.1:597689-620189 GCF_024679095.1 Eriocheir sinensis
CTCTCTCTCTCTCTCTCTCTCTCTCTCTCTCTCTCTCTCTCTCTCTCTCTCTCTCTCTCTCTCTCTCTCTCTCTCTCTCATATATATATATATATATATATATATATATATATATATATATATATATATATATATATATATATATATATATATATATATTTTGGAGGGCGAGAGAGAGAAGAGGGTGCTGGCACAAACTATTTCCCCCTAGTTGGTGTTTTATAAATTAAAAAAATACTTACCAAACCAAAATAAAAATAAAAACTCAAATTAAATCCACACAAAAAAAACAATGACGTTTAATTCATCATTTTCCGCTATTAAAGCCGCTATCAATGCCGTGAGATCCAGCAGTTTCCCCAAAAACACTTCCCTAACACAACTTAAACCCGTGAAAAGAGGCACCACATTCTTTTCAAGTATTTTGCGCCATTAAAACACAACTAAAATTACAAAAGAAGTACTTAAACAATGACAGCACGATTCAGCTCAAGGAGACTATAGAACAGGAGAGGGGGCCTCTATGGGAGACCGTGGGCGGGTGGTGGTGTATGTCGGTTGCAACAGATGGCGCAGGAGCAGCTTTGTTTACATCCAGGCGCCTCCCCCCCTCCAGACACCGAACCCCTAACCCCAGTACCCATCAGTAGTGTTGCTACATGGGATCAAGCAGCAAATGTTGCTACTTTTTTCTTCAGTCTGGTTCTTTCCCATTTTAAATAAAATAAAACATAAAGAAAGAAAAATACTAAAATGAACAGTAAGAACTAAATATATTTATCAGGTAGATATAGCCTGACTGCATGTCATGTTAGTAATGCTATATTATTGTACCGTGGTTATATTACTTTATCTGCATTTGTGGGAGGTTAGCAGTGGTTAGATGTGCTTTATGTGTTTTAACTGTCTGTATACACACAGGAATGAACCGAGGTTGTAGCCCAACTGCCTTTCTTTCAAAACAAGTTTTTCTCTCAACCTCAGTGTTTTAGCAGCACGCTGACTTAATTCCTCCAGTAATTATTTACATAGATTTGTTGGTTTGTAGGGGGAAAGAGTGGGTGGATAAGATTACCTTGGGCTAACCGATATACTGGTTATTATAGCGCTACTTCCAGACGTCTTTCTCAGATCGACGGCAACACTGTCGTCATTCAAATATCAACACACCGGCCCCTCGTGTAACTGCCCGCCATGGCTCCAAATCTCAAATGTGCGGCCTGCTGTGTTTGTGGGAAGAAACGGAGAACACACCCTGGTGTGAAGCTCCATTTATTCCCAAAGGATGCCAGACGGTAAGTGAAGATATATGTGGAAATTCTGACTTCTAACTTCCGCAAAATAATGAATTTCTGCGAGCAACTAGACACAACAGTGCTCTGAAGGCAAGCGAAATACGTAATGTATATTGTACACAACCCATTCAAGCAGTCCACAGATCCCCTCAGACAACACTGGGGTGACTGTTCTTCAAGATAATGCAAGGCACCTACCTATAACCGTCCTCATCTTAAAGGTCTATGATTTTTTTTCAACCCTTAGATTTTTATGTTGACGTGAAAGATTTATGGACCGATTTATGTATTATACTGAGCAGTGAAGTTACTTTTTCAATGCATCGATGCAGCCGGCCACAGGCCTGGTTGGGTAAGAGGTCAGATCAGGCTTGGCCAAAGTTATCTCCTCACATTACAGTTAAATTAGGAAGAAGAAACCCCTAACCCCTCACAAAATCATAAGGAAAGCAAACTGTTGCTGGAGTTGACCCGCTGACTTAACCGTTGATTGCCAGTGACAAGAATTGTGAAGCATATTACATTTCAGAAATTTACCTAACCTTGCCTCGCTGCCAAAATGCAATATTATATATATATATATATATATATATATATATATATATATATATATATATATATATATATATATATATATATATATATATATATATATATATATATATATATATATATATATATATATATATATATATATATATATATATGTGTGTGTGTGTGTGTGTGTGTCAAAAGATTCAAAATTACAAGATGTAGAGATTATAATGTGTGAATATTAACTTTGTGTGAGATATGGCTGCAATTCATTCAGTATTATCAAAATCTGAAAGAAGCTGCACTTTACTTGATGCATAGTCAGAAGTAAATTATTATGTGACATTGACTCATATTCATATGCCGAAGTACTGTTAGATGACACCGTCTTATTACTGAGCTAATTCACAAGAGGCCTCCTCGATCCTTACTCAGATACATTCTAACTACTGGGGCCTTTCACCAAGGTTTGCTAAGGACAGGTATATATTTGGCAATACAAAATTAGTCAGTTTTTTTTTTTTTTTTTATATGCAGATTGATGATTTCATTTAAACCCAACATATACAGGTATACTTGAAGTTGCCTTGGACTAAATACATTATGATAATGGGAAGACAAAACACAAATATTTCACTAGCAAAGGAAAGAGCAGTCTGTTTAAATTTGCCCTGCATTGCATCATAAATGTTTTGAAAACAATCTATATGTAAAATATGTTTGTTTTTTCAGTTTGTTTCAAATTAAATTTTGTAATGGGTACCAAAGTCAAACGTATCCATTCATTATAAACAGGTATTGCATTGCAGCCAATATTATTTTCATATTAACCCTCAAAAGACAGCGGTGTTTGAGGAGTAGCTCCCCAAAAATGAATGGTCTATACTCTATACATGTAGTCATTGCCGACCTTAGGACCGTAGCATAAATATATATATATATATATATATATATATATATATATATATATATATATATATATATATATATATATATATATATATATATATATATATATATATATATATATATATATATATATATATATATATATATATAGTTACTCTGCATACTACGTAGATATTTTTTTTGTATCGTCTACTATAGATCCTACCGCAATCTCTAAGTGTTGTTATATTTCTGCCATTCAAAACTGACTGACTGAATTTAGGACTGTCTATGTATATTTCCACTGCTGTCTAAGGGTTAAAGATTATATAAATTTTTAAGGTCTGTTGCTTTCTTTCATTACATTACATTTTGTATTGATTAACAATAATTAGTTAAAATTACCATGTTTTTACTGCAGGTGCCTCCAGTGGGTGAAAGCCTTGAAAATTGGCTTTCAAAAGCATACTCAAGCCATCTGTAGTGACCACTTTGATGGGGTTCATTTTGGCAGCAAGGGCCAGCTGCTGCCGACTGCAACCCCACGTCACACAGGTAAGACGAAGTTATGCATGCTCCTTATTTATGACTCTCTCTCTCTCTCTCTCTCTCTCTCTCTCTCTCTCTCTCTCTCTCTCTCTCTCTCTCTCTCTCTCTCTCTCTCTCTCTCTCTCTCTCTCTCTCTCTCTCTCTCTCTCTCTCTCTCTCTCTCTCTCATGTGTGTGTGTGTGTGTGTGTGTGTGTGTGTGTGTTAGTAAATGTAATACTTATACCCATTATCTATTTTGCAGATGGCCATGAGGAGCAACCACCCACTGGGTTCCCGGGTAATAGTCACAACATTTTCTTGTGTACCAAATGCAATGCATGAGTTGGTAATAGACTAATAGTGAAAGAAACCTTGATGCATTGAACAAAAGTTAGATTTCCACACTTGATGGGTTGAGTGTATTCACCTGACAGATAAGAACAAATAGTAGTTTTGTAATCATTATCACTTACTTTTGATTGATTTGCTTACCTCAGCATCATCCCACAATGCAGCCGCCATTGACTTGGAGCCAATGGAGCTGGAACTCTCCTACACAGATTGTGCTGCCACATTATGGTTAGTGAAAATTAATTATGGTAATTACTTTACATTGTAATAAGCCATTAATATCTTGCCATGCTCATTATTATTGTTGTTGTTTTACTTTATCTTCATACTTTGGTGATTTTCAAGTTTGCAATTTAATGTTGTCTGTGTCACTGACATCCTTTACTTCATGTTTTTTCCTGGTAATCTTGCATTATGATGAATCGCTCATTCTGATGTTGGCCGCCAATGCTTCCAACACAAATTGGTGCCATACAAGTGGTTGGTGACCATAAGTATCTCAGCAACCTGGCTACATCCATGCCATTCCTATCACGGTGCATGGAGCAAGCTTCACATAACTTTCAGACAGAGACAGCTCAATTATCGTTTTATTTCAGATTCAGTGTTTTGCTCAGTCTTTTAGGTGCAGTGTTAATATTACTAGTGGTAGTATTAATACAATTAATGTATTAATTTTCATTGATTTATCAATATTTATATTAATATATCATTAGTGTTTAAAATTTCTAATACTAATAGTAACATAAACAAAAATATCATAACTATATTTAGCTATACTCATTTATTATTATTGCTTTTCTTATTATTAATCCCTTCAGTGTCCTAGCACTTTAAATCTAGTGCTTTTCCGTCTAGCAGCCAAAGTTGTGGCCTTTGTGAATGTGTATGTCCTAAGTGTTCATTGGTGTAACTAGCTATACATCATCAAAATCTGCATCTCTTTCCCTTCTCACCCAGTTGTCCCAATATGTACATCCTTTCAGTATCCAAATAATTTCAATATACCTCTTCTAATCACTTAACTAATGAAGTCAGTTTATATCATACCCCATAACTCTTCCTTCATGATCATAACATCACCTGGCCTCTTAATTCCCGGGTACACCAACAAACCCACTTGGCAATTCTCATATCTGTATTTTACCATGTGGACATACTCTTACGTTTCCTTCCATGTTTCGCTGTCGAATATTATTCCACATCTAACAAAACCACATCCCAACAGATCCGAGCACAGGTTTCGGTAACACCCAAGAGAATGTGGCAGCCCAAGAGGAGAGTCCAAGAAAGAGGCCACGGGTGGAGTTAAACAGAACTCAGCCACCCCCTGAGGAATGTGGCAGTATCCAACCCCACCTGCTCAGTGTCCCCCAAGCCACACATAAAAATGAACTGCAGCCTGACCCTGACGAGTGTGCTCCCCATTGCACTGCACCAGCTCCATGTGCTGATTTTGGTATGAATACTATTAGTTTTTATTGATTGTTGTGTTATTAATCTAATTATGACTCCACAAAATCATGCAAGAGCAGCACACCATCATGCTCCTCTGAAGCAGAAGGAGAGGGAATAACTCCTCTGCTTTGATGAAAAAGCTGTGAAACAGACCACCACGGTATTGCAACAGAATCATTAAAAACAGTACTTTCTCACTGAATGTTTGGTTGCTTCAAGGAAATTGCAGCTATTAATGAAATGCGATTGATAGTTTGAATCAGCATTTGAGCGTGGACCATCCTACCTTGTGGATGATATTTCACCATCATATAAATTTATACTCATCACATTAGGCATGCATATGTCCGCATCATTTTACACAAACAAAAGGAAGGAAATTAAATTCCCTCACTTATTTAACTTAGGCATCCCGGGAGAGTTGTAGAATTCCTTCATATAACTGCTAATTTATGTATCCTGAAATGATTTGATATTGATTGTCATAGCTTTTTTTTTTTTTATCACAGAACCATGTTATTTTGTATATAATACATTTGTCCTTTACAGTCTTTGATGGTGCATCCTTTCAGGCTGTCAAGTTTAGTAGCTACTCATGAGACGTATTTCGTAATAATCATTAATTTCCAGATGCTTTGCATTAAAAAGTGTCATGAAACCTGCCGCAAAAAATAATCAGCTATAGTCAACCCTTGCTTTAAAGAACCAATTTGGAGGAGGGGAGTGATGTTATATCCAAAAATCTTTAACATCTGAAGCATCCAATTTTTTTGTGTATAACAAACCTTGTCTATTATATGAACCTAAAAGTTCCCTGTTTCCCTTTATAACAATTCTTTCCTTGTATGTGATGCTTAATCCTGACATGCATCTCCATTATCAGCAGGAAGAGTAATTATAAGAATAACTGTACATATAGCTGATAGCAATGCTGATTTAGAGAGAAAGTTGATGCTAATAGCCTTACTTTTAGTAGTCCTGCTCTATAAAATGACAAAAAAAGACAATAATACATCATCAGCATCATCATCGTTTAACGTAACAATGATGCACATTAAAACAATGTACATATAGCCCAATGAGTGAAGGGGATCATTTACCTCAACAGAGACTCACGCCAAGTCTGGTAGTCCTTCTCTAAATTCTGTGCCAAAATTTGTGATGCCAAGTATAATAATTAATTTTAGTGACCATTTGCATCCATTTTTCACTGTGATTAAGAAATTGCCTCTCAACAGGGTGTGAAACTGAAGGGGTTGGAGGAAACCCGACTCGGCCATCAAGCTCACCAAAATACAGTAAGCAACCTCTTGTGCTCAGTGATAATTTATCCTCTAGTTACTGTTCAGTGTTGTTATGACCACATTTAATGTGTTGGAAACATTACAGCTTAACAATATACCTCACATCCCTGCATACAAATTGAGTTCAATATTTAACTGTTACACCAGTACATATCTTAAGAAAATATATGTAAAAAGGTTGATATTTTGAATGACATTTAAACTGTTTATTATATTCTTATGGCAGTAGTGAGTGATCAGAACATAGGTCTTATGTTCTTGATAGCATAGGTTCAAATTTTGCCATAGGTTGGCAATTGATAGTAACAGTAGTGTCCACAAATACCTGCCTGTCTCTTGTTTGTCCTGTTCCACTTTAAACCATGACTGGTCAAGCTTTGAAGAGGTAGCATAACCCTGAAGTGCCACTAACAAACATTTGTCCATGCTACTGATGTGATCATGTTTACCATTCACTCCCAAGTATGGCAGCACCCTAGAAATGAGGTCAATATCCTTGCTTTTTAATATCCCATCTTTAATCACATACTCAGGCTTTTCCTTGTATTATGAAACCAAAAAATGTGATTCTTCATACATTATTCTTAAAGGGATAGTCGTGAGTATCAGGGAAATGGGAGCTACAAGGAACAATATTATTCTCTAAACTTAATGTATGCATGGGAGACATGAGGCTGAACCATTCCACATCACCCACATTACACTGGATGGACATGTGGAAGAGCTGGGATAATAATTGAATTATGATCTATGCAAGTGTTCAAATGGTTTTAATAAGTAATAAGGATTAGTTTGTTGGGTAAAGTGGCACATCCCGGAGACCACCAGTTTAATGGATTATAATTGTGAAAAGGAAAGTTAGATAGCAGGCAGGATTTGGGTAGGACTAACATTGCAGAAACAGAGAATTTTTAGATTTTTAGTGTGGCACCATTTTGACGTATGTTTCAGTAGAGATTGAACACCAGAGATGTATATGGATAATCAGTGCTTGTAGATCTTGATATTATTTCTGTCAAGTCTCCAGTTGTACCCTCTCCCCCATCTGGAAATACTACTCTTGTCAGGTAATCTAACTAAAGCCTTTCCAGTCTAAGCTGGCGTGCAGATAAAATGTCATTGCTTGGATTCACTGTCCTAATAGCAATAATAATGCATTAACATGCACATATTTTATTATTTAGAATTGTGAGAAGAGTGCTGTGAAATTTAACTTTTAATATTGGTGTATGCATTTTCAGAGACATCAAAACTGCAATTGTTGCAGAAGACGGTCTGCCGTCTGCGCCGGCAGGTGAGGCAGCTCAAAGCTCAGGCCATTACCACTCCTGGGCAGTTTTTGGCCAAAGCCAGCAATTTCCTAGATCCAAAAGTGGTGGATTTTTTCAAAGGACAGGTTCAACATGCTGCAAGATCTAAGCCTGGTAGGAGATATGGGGTACAAGAGAGGAGGTTTGCTCTGGCCTTGTACTATCAAAGTCCAAAGGCTTATCGATTTCTCAGCACAGTATTTCACTTGCCTTCAGTTTCAACACTTCACTCATGGCTCAGGGGTATTTCACTAAATGTTGGCTGGAGCAAACAGACTCTGACAGCCCTGAAGAAAAGAGCACAGGCTTTGTCAAAAGAAGAGACACTTTGTGGGATTGCATTTGATGCCATGAGTATTAAAGAATCATTGCATTTTGACAAAGCCTCTGATTCTATCATAGGAAGGGAGGATTTCGGAGAGCATGGGAAGAGTTTGAAACCAGCAAATCATGCACTCGTGTTCATGGTTAAGGGCTTATTGAAAAAATGGAAACTTGTTTTAGGATGTTTCTTTTATTCGGGAGGGATTAAAACTTGTAAATTCAGGGAACTGTATGAAACAGCAATAAAAAAAGTCAAGGACACGGGACACAGAGTTATGTTTACAGTTTGTGATCAAGAGGGAGTGCATCGTTCCTTGTTCCAGACTCTTGGCATGACAACTGAAAATCCTTCCTTTACAGTCGATGGTGAGAAGGTTCACTTTTTTTTTGATTCTCCACATCTTTTGAAAAGCCTGAGGAACACACTTCTCAAATATGATATTAAAATTGGAGAAAAAAAAATTTCATGGGATCACATAAAAAAGTTTTTTGAAAAAGATCAGCAACAAAGTATTAGACTTGCTCCTAAATTGAGCAGCAAACATATGTGTGGTGAAGGCTTTTAAAAAATGTGTGTCAATCTTGCTGCCCAAGTGATGAGTCATACTGTGGCGACAGGAATTTTCGTTCATTCAACATCAGGAATGCTACCACAGAAAGCCATCTATACTGCAGAATTCATAGATAAGGTGGACATTTTGTTTGATTGTTTCAATAGTTCATCCATTTATAATTATAAAGATGCCCTTCCTGCCATTACTTCAAATTCATGTCATATGAAAATCACAAAAGAGACTAAAGATTACTTGTTGTCATTAAAGGTCTGTGCTCCACCTCATGTACGCATTCACTGTGTAAATGGCTGGCTCATCAACTTGACAGCACTTGATGCTCTGTGGCAAGATCTGCAGAGTTATCAAGTAAAGTACCTCCTCACTCGGCGATTAAATCAGGACTGTCTTGAAAATCTGTTTGTCAGACTGAGGGTTAGATTTGGGAACTGTGACCATCCCACTGCCTACAATTTTATGAAGGGCCTCAAGTCAGTAATGACCAATTATTATTCACAAGTTCCCCAGACAAGTAACTGTGAGGCGGATGAGTCATACTTCCTTGACGTAACCTCAAACTGTGATGCAGATTTGCCCCCTTCAGATACTGACTCGGACAATGAGGAGTCAGTAGCAAGCATGCCACCTGCTGAGGTCAATGCTTTGTTTTATGTAGTTGGCTGGACTTGTAAAAAATTTTTGAAAAAACATAATTGTCAACATTGCAGGGAGCATCTGTTGGATGTAAAACAACAACTTGACAACAGAAATTTATTTTGTTATTTTAAAGCCTTTTCTAACAATCCAGATATTCCATTTTTTAAACATTTAAACACTTTCATGAAGTTGAAGCCATTCTCCAGGCAACACTGTAGAAGGCAATGTTGGGCACTAGAGTCACCCAAATGCTCTTGTCTAAATTAAATAGTCATGAATTTCTAAGTCCTCTGCACCTGTGTTCCACCCAGCTAACTGAAAACATTCACCTCATCTACATAAAATTAAGGATATACTACAAACTAAAATGGAGGAATAGGGAGCAGACCCATCCCAAAATGAAAAAAAATAGGAAATTAATTAAATTGCAGCATTAGTAATAATAATAATCAGGGATATAAATTTACTCATGATATTTATAAGTTTCTTTTACAGCATAATATTTCAGTCTTCAGGATTGATAGTGTGCATGATTGTAACAGAATGGTGTGCATGTACGCCAGCTGGGGATGGGTTTTTGTGCCTTATGTTTTCTTCAAGTGATTTTTTTTCTAGCTTAATGCATCAATGCTTTTTCATTGTCTATTGCAACATAATAATCATATATTGCCTGCTTTGCCTATCTCTGAAGCTGAAAATCTATCCTGCATGTGAGGTCTACTCCCTAATTTCTTGCAGCATGTTGAACAAATGTTTTTGGTATTAATTGGTACCTATAATAAATTTATTAATTGATTTTGATGTTATTTTGTTTTCAGAAATTATCACCATGCCACCACTCTTTGGATGTTTGCCATTATTTGGTGTTGCTTTTGTTATGCCAAGAAATTTTTTCCATATACTTTGCTAAATATTGCAAATAATGCACCATTGTTGGTTTTGCCTGTTATAAATCAGATCTTGTTCATTTAACAAGCTTTGGATGTCTGCCACTTTCTTTCCAGTTGTAATGCAAGGAATTATTTATCTCCCCTGCCAGATATTGCATGTAACGCACCATTGTTGGTTTTGCCTGTTATAAATCAGATCTTGTTCAGTTAAACAAGCTTTGGATGTCTGCCACTTTCTTTCCAGTTGTAATGCAAGGAATTATTTATCTGCCCTGCCAGATATTGCATGTAACGCACCATTGTTGGTTTTGCCTGTTATAAATCAGATCTTGTTCAGCTCACAAGCTTTGGATGTCTGCCATTGTTTATTTCAGGTGTAATGCTTGGAAACTTTTGTTATCTGCCCTGCCAAACAGTATGCAATGCTTTATTGTGGATTTTGCCTGTTATGATTTATCTTGTTCAGGTAACAAGCTTTTGGTGTCTGCCTTACCTAATATGTGCTGCAGTGACACTTGGCTGGGCTTCATGATGTGAAATACAGCATATAATTTCATCACATGGCTGGCATCATTGATGTGGCGTTCAGGAGTAATCGTGTTTGTACTATAGCATGTTATGATTTTTTCTGCTTTATATGATATAATCACATAGGTATATATATATATATATATATATATATATATATATATATATATATATATATATATATATATATATATATATATATATATATATATATATATATATATATATATATATATATATATATATATATATATATATATATATATATATATATATATATATATATATATATATATATATATATATATATATATATATATATATATATATATATATATATTTATTTATTTATTTATTTATTTTTTTTTTTTTTATATTTATTTTTTTTTTTTTTTTTTTCTGACAAAATATAATGCCAGTTGATATTCTTGACTAATGCCTTGTAAGGCTTGTGAAAAATAATGCTTATTTTTGGGGGGAGACAGAGTGGTTTGTTGAATTGTCTAGTTCAAGGAGTTTCATTTCAAATGATTTTGTTACATCCAACTTTAATGTGTGCTAAAAAACAAATATTGTTTTACTGTTCCTGCAATAAATGCTACTTGTTTACTGATGTAGCCCTTGAAAAACAAATCACTCTCTGCCCTGTAATTTGGTATGTCACATACTGCAGCATAACTTTCCTGCTATTTTCTTACACTATTAGTTGCCGGTTTTTGTCTCATTTGCTTTCATCATAATATGTGCCTCCACTGCATAGTTGTGCCTACTGAGCTTAATATCTTCAGGACACTGGCTGATGCCAAGGTCAGAGCTTGTGAGATCATACCGTGTCCTACATTCCATTTTTACTTCCATGCCCAGCTGTCTCCCAGGACCACCAAGCTATTGCATTCCATTTAAGACAACTCATGTGTTACCTTCTTGATATCCTCCATCATGTATGTCAGCATGTTTTATGATGCTTTTATATTGATGTGCCTTGCAACTTTTATACAGTTATTATTGCATGTAATACACCATAGTAGATTTTGCCTGTTATAAATCAGATCATGTTCAGTTAACAAGCTTTGGGTGTCTGCCATTGTTTATTTCACTTGTAATGCTTAGCTTTTGTTATCTGCCCTGCCAAACAGTGCACAATGCTGCTTGCCATTATGTGGCAGTATGATATTTTTACTCAGCTAAGAGCATGTTGCAAAGGCATTGTAGTAATCATAGAATGTTGTATGCTTTGCTTGTATTTGAAGCACTGGATATATTTGCTACACACACACACACACACACACACACACACTATATATATATATATATATATATATATATATATATATATATATATATATATATATATATATATATATATATATATATATATATATATACTTAGAAAATGCTTTCTACACATTATATTTTCCCAAAATAACAAATTGATATAGTGTAAATAATATTAATAAAACATAAGAGCAAATATGTTTTTCTTTACCCCATTCGTAAATCATTTTACAATAATGAAAATAACAAATAAAGGCTGGATGGGGTGCTGTGGCAGGTACTTTAAAAATAGTAAAGCTACCCCTAAAAAGTGACGTTTTTGGTGGGCTGCAATAGATGGCGCTACTTCCGCACGCCCGAAGAACTACCACATACCACTATCTCTTGGTGTATAGTCTCTTTGGTGTAGACGCTGAGTCACTGCCCCGCTGACCGCCTCCCCAAGTTCCCACCATTTTGTCCTGCTTTCCGTTTCCATCACAGCTCCCGTTTCCATTATTTTATTATTTTATTTATTTATTGGAGTTAGTGGATAATTCTTCATGTCCGATTCTTTTTCTTTTTTAGGTTGCTAATAAATATTGTTATTGTTATTAGACTATGATCGAGTAGTCGAGTACCCATATCACCGAGATATCCACTCACGAGTGGTGATCTCTCTCTCTCTCTCTCTCTCTCTCTCTCTCTCTCTCTCTCTCTCTGATTTTTTTTTTATTTTTTTTTTTTACGTCGCGGCCTATTGCGCCGGTAGGCTTGTTCCCGGTGGATCCTGATGGTCGGTCCAAGGCTTCTTTCCGGTGGGTCCTGATGGTCGGCCCAGTCCGTTCTGGCGCAGGCGAGTGTTTATAGTGGCGCCATCTTGCATTGGCTCAAGCTGCCCTCCCGGAGCTCATCTTTGATCCTAGAATCTAGAGTCCGGGTTGATAGGTGGTCTTCTGGACAGCATGTGGGTAGTTTTTAAGCCACTCGGCGGCGGCTGAAAAATCCCAGCTTGGTGGCACCGGTCGGGGATTGAACTCGCGTCCTCCTGGACGCGGGGCCGTCTCGCTATCCTTCCAGCGAATATTTATTTTTTCGATAGAAAAATAGCATGTATAGTTATTATGGATGTACTCGATCATAGTCTAATAACAATAACAATATTTAGCAGCAACCTAAAAAAAAAATCGGACATGAAGAATTATCAATAAATCCAATAAATAAAGCCGAGCAACTGGTACCGGTACCGAGCAATCTGGTACCGGTACCGTACCGTTTAGCTGGTACCGTTAGTACCGGTACTGGTACCGGTACCTGCCCACCCCTAGTAAACAGAGCAACGCTGCGGAGTCTGCCACGCCGCCCACGCCTCGATCCACGCCTACACAGTGCCCCCACGCCTCCACGCCCACACAGTGCCCCCACGCCTATACGCCCACACAGTGCCCCCACAATGCCCCCACGCCCACACACTGCCCCCACGCCTCCACGCCCACCCAGTGCCCCCACGCCTCCACGCCCACACAGTGCCCCCACGCCCACCCAGTGCCCCCACGCCTCCACGCCCATCCAGTGCGTATTACAAGGTTATCTATTTCAAGCTTTTTTGGGGAGGTTCAGGTGATGGGTCAGTAATATTCCAGAATCACACCCAAGCTTACCCATGTCAAGTTTACCTGTTTCAAGCTTTTTGTGGCTGAGGTGACAGCTTGGTATCATTTCAGGTTTAATCTTAGGGAGCACCACTCCAAACCAATATTCGTAGTAAATTAGCACGTGAGAGAATTTAAATTATAATGCATTTTCGTATACGTTTTACCTTGGGGAGGGGCCAGGGGGGCAAGCCTCATTAATTATAAAGTTGGGTGGCTTGGATTTTCTAAGTCCATTGTTATTGTTTCACGAGCGCCTCTATGCACAGACTGAGCCTCGTACCTGCCTTGCAGTGCACCATACAAACTTTATAGTTCCCAAGTCAGTACGCACATGGATCATTACAATTTCGGACATAAAACAGTCTTTATGATTTCTACGGTTTTTTCTTCGCTATATTAAAGCACATAATGGCGCAAGTATTTGTATTTTATAATTTTAAAAGATTATATTCAGGATGTATAGCTATGCGGGTTGAATTGCGCAGGCAGCACCACGTAGGCATGTTTCCAGTCAATTTTCATCGCGCCGCCATGATGGATGGACCAGAGTCTCACTCTCTCACTCAAAATATCATTGTACTTCACCTCTCGGTAAGTGTTGTCTGACTATTCAACCTCTTTATTGGTATGCATGTAGTTAGACAAAAGGACCGATTACTATCCAAAATTGAATCGAATAATGACCCGTGCGTGTGACATATGTGCGTTTTGTGAATAGCGGTCGCATGAAGCTTGTCACGTGTCACAAACCAACCGGATATTGTTCGACGCGCGTACTCATAGTTTCAGTAAAATGGAGGCCAGGGTGATACGTAGCAATCGTTAGGTCACTAACGGGTCATATATGACAGCTGTCACAAATCTGTTGCATTTTGTACCCCAAACTACTCGCTAACAATGATCTACCATCAACTTACAAGAAGTGGATGGGTTAACCGTCAGTATTGTACCATATGTTTTTATGAAACATGACATTTCCCAAGAGTTGCTCAATTATACGGATTGGGGCGGCGGCGGTGGGGGGTGGGGGGTTCCATTACAGTGACCATCCAATTACGCGCCCGACACTCGTCAACAGACCCGCTGCGGCGGCTGGTAGGTTATATTGGAATAAATTACAAGAGTATACGTTAGGGACTTTCCTTACTTTAGACTAGGGAATTTTCCCTATATTTGATTTTTTTAGGGACATTTTGGAAGCCAATTTTTCAGTGATTTGTCCTTCCACCACCAAAACAACGGTTCCCTACAAGGATTGATGATGGGTTAGGAATAGTTTTAGTACTGTGCCAGTATTTCAATCCATTACCTACCTTACGAAACAACACTAGCTATTCATATATCTTTTCTACAAATGTTCAACAACCATGGAAACGCTTTCAAAATCCAATTCAAGGACTATTTATTATTGAAAATATGGGATAATATTGACAAAAGTGCAGCCTCCTGTGGCGGCGGCCGCGACGGTGGTGCAACCGGTGTTGCGAGAAATACCTCTTCGCAGAAAGAAGTCGCATATACATGTGGGTCGAGGGGGGCCAAGCCCCCCTCATCAGCAGGTCGTAAAGTTCGGTTGGAGTAGTTTAAATATATTTGACATGCGGCGTGGCCCGTCAGAAATTACGCAGCGCGGGTGGGGTGGGGGGGGCCACTATGCCCACCATCCAATGACATGCCTGACATTCGTCAACAGACCGAATGCTAGGTCATATTGGAATAGACTACAAGAGTATGCGTTAGGAACTTTCCCTACTTTTGAGATTTTTCTAGGGAAATTTTGGAAGCCCATTTTTCAGTGATTTGGGCTTCCCCCTCCAAAACCCCGGTTCCCCACAGGTCCCCAGGCTTGTCTTGGCGGGGTAGGGGGGCTTGGGTGTTGGAGGGGGTGGAGTGTACTTCTTAAGATTTACTGAGGTGACAGCTTGGTAATATTCCAGAATCACACCCAAGCTTACCCATGTCAAGTTTACCTGTTTCCGTTCACCGGTGATGAGGTTTCAGGCCCCGGTCCGCCGCCGCAGCAGCGCTCCACAGGGCCGCCAACATTACAACACTAACATTAGCACCTAAAGTTGTCCTCAATCCTCACCAGGGTTGTTGATTTTTTTTAAATAAAAAAAATTGATTTTTTTTTATTCAAATCAGATTTTTTTTATCTAAGTTGATTTTATATATTTTTTTATAAATGAAAATAATTAAATGAACGTAAACCTCAATATTGTCTACATTAGTTTAAAACACATGTTGAAGTAACCTGGCTGGCTGTTTGAGCCAGTCCTAAGACTGACCAGCTGCAGCCAGCCAGCCAGCCATGGCCAGCACCACACCACAACTCTGTCTAGTCTCTTAACAGTCTAACCAGATCATGTCATGTTTTGGACATGTCCTCACTGAAATTGCTCAAAGAAAAATGACTGCAGCTTTAAATCAAAGTATCAGAAAAGACTGTGGATGACCTATGTGCGTATGTGAAGTAATTCTTTGAAAAATAGGAGAATATGTTTCAATTGTTTCCTTTACTGCAACCCTGATCCTCACGTTTGTAAAGTCATAGGATTTAGTGAATAAGTGAGTCTTCAGCGCTTTCTTGAAGATTGCCAGACTGCCGAAGTTCTTAACCCGTAGAGTACCGTTGACGCGTCTCACGCATTAAAAGCGATTTGCAGTCATATACCGTTGACGCGTCAGACGCGTTTGCAAATTACCGTAATTAATTGCAATTGAAAGGACGCTCCCGTGTGCATCTATACGCTCACATGGGTCAGAGCGTCGACTTGTGAGTCAGCCTAGCCTCTCCCAGGCCAATATGCCCCCAGGGGTGATGTCGACCCACATGGAAAGTGAATTTGGGCGTGTGACACAAACGAAATCAAGTCCGAAACAAAGTGACAGACTGTGGTGAGAGAAGTCCTTCATCAGCACACTGTCAGTAGACTGTCAGCACACTGTCAGCAGACTGTCAGCACATCAGTAGACTGACACCACGTCATCAGCACACTGTCACCCCGTCATCAGAACACCATCAGCACACTGTCAGCACGTCTTCAACCCCGTAACAGTCTGCCTGGTAAGCCATTTTTCGTGTATTTCCAAATATTTTCCTCGGCCAGTTTTCCGCCATGGTGCGGTGCACACCTTTGGGCAGAGTTGCCTTTGTCTGGGGTGTGCGTGTCCTCAAAGTCGCCTTTCTCAACTCTTCTGCCCATGACCGGAAGATTACCAAAATGAGACGGCTTTTTCAACTTCCCAAAGTCAAAAACATGACATAGGGAGTTTGTTGATGAAGGTGGCGATAAAACAACAGTTCTTGCTAGTTTGTGTTTGTGGTTTATGAAGCCAGTGTGTTCATTTTGTAGTCTTTCTAAAGTGAGGAAAGTGATCGGCTCAAATAGCTTGTTGAGCCGTGGGTCCTTGTTTAACCCCTTGACTGTGGATTTCCCACAATAAGACATCACCAAGCTACAGGAATGGAACAAAAGGTGGCTGCTACAATTCACTGAAGGAAAATGTAAAGCCATGCACTTTCGGAGGGGATATCCAACATACCAATACCACATGAGAAACACTCCATTATCCAACACAGAGGCAGAGAAAGACCTGGGATTATATGTTGCCAGGCTACCAGTGAAAGCCAAATCCGTGCCAATCACAGCCGATGGGTTAATAGGTAGGTACTACTTGTTATGTCTAATTCTCTCTCTCTCTCTCTCTCTCTCTGCGCGCGCGCGCGCTCTCGCTCTCTCTTTCTCTCTCTCTGGGCAACCAGATTCAAAAGGCTTCTAAATGACGAAGTACAGATTCACAGAGGTATGCGTGCTTATATAAACAATATATATAAAATATAATATATAAATTATATAAATAATAAAATATATATAAGGTCGCTACTTCGCGGATTTTCGCCTATCGCGGGGGGTTCTGGAACCTAAACCCCGTGATAAACTAGGGATTACTGTACTACCAAAGGCCGGCCTCACCTCAGCCGACCGGGCTCAGACCACTAAATCTGAAACCCCATCCTAGCAAAGTGACCCGCTGGTTATCCTTGTCCTTTGGGGCCCTGGGGTATGGGATAGGTCGGTGCAGCAGGGAGATCAGTCTTCATATTTTATAAGGTGAGTTGGGTGTGAGTGCGGCCTAAACGTATTGCACTAAAATAGCAATACCGTCAAGGACGACACGCGTTAGTTTTGTCACAATTACGGGATCTACAGTTCATTAGGAGCATTTCAGCACTGGCTACTTAGCGTCATTGCATGCGACACAGTTTCCTAACCCGGTGGTGGAAGCAGTGGGGATCATGTTTCTTAGTGGTCCCTCTAAGCGAGAAAAATGAGAAACAATCACCCTCACACAAACCGTTTCATAATATATATCAAAGCATCTGTGATCAGATTATGTATCATCTGTTTTGGGGATTTATATCATGGCACAACTTTGGCCCTTCGCTGCTACACGGCTAAGACGTCCTTTTCCTCTACAAAATATTGACAAATGGCATCGTTTCAATTGTTTCTAACGATGGCGATGATGTTTTCATTCCGGGAAGTTCTTACTTATCATACAGTGATGCTTTAACATGGTCTGGGGGGCAACAGTAACACAACAGTGACCTCGTGAGCTCCATGTCCACCCTCACCTGGCAGGGTTACCCACAGGAAACTCAGGAAATGGTCATCGCCATAGGCCTATGGAGGTGCGGCCAGCAGAACAGTGGCCGCACCCAGCCCAAGAATTGGGGGGAATTCTTTAAAATCTGACACACCAGAACAAGAAAAGTAAGAATTTTGCAAGATTTTGGGTCAGTTCTTACTTGGTCTCGGGTAATTCTTGGTTCTAGTCTCAGTCCGCGTTGTAAACTCGTAGAAATAGCATCCGTGCGCTTGTGTCATGTTTTCAGCACTACAGTGTCACTTTTTGTGCTTTAACCCGCTAGCAGCGACGGGCTAAAATTGTGGCTTTACCGTGTAGCAGCGACGGGTCAGATTTGTGGCTTTACCGTGTAGCAGCGACGGGTCAGATTTGTGGCTTTACCGTGTAGCAGCGACGGGCCAAATTTGTGGCTTTACCGTGTAGCAGCGACGGGCCAAATTTGTGGCTTTACCCTGTAGCAGCGGCGGGTCAAATTTGTGGCTTTACCGTGTAGCAGCGACGGGCCAAATTTGTGGCTTTACCGTGTAGCAGTGACGGGCCAAATTTGTGGCTTTACTGTGTAGCAGCGACGGGCCAAATTTGTGGCTTTACCGTGTAGCAGCGACGGGCCAAATTTGTGGCTTTACCGTGTAGCAGCGACGGGCCAAATTTGTGCCATGATATAAACCTCCCAAAATAGATGATACATAATCTGATCACAAACGCTTTGATATATATTATGAAATGGTTTGTGTGAGTGATGATTTTTCCTCATTTTTCTTGCTTAGAGGGACCATTAAGAAACATGATCCCCGTTGCTACTGGGTTAATAATGTCTATGTTCCAATATGCTGTATGTTGACATGTTCGTCCTCCCCCACAGAGTGTTGGGAGTGTTGTCCGTGGCCAGGTCCAGGCACGATGCTTCCACGTCTCCCCGCTGATCTCTGCGGCCTAGAAGGTTGCCATGTCCCACCTGGACCCTAGCTCGGAGATGCCCTACCCCAAGCTGCAGGCCAACTTAGATATCGTCCAACAAAGGTGTGTGAAAGGCTTTGAAGCTGACCCAGTGTGAAATGTTTGTTCATAAATATGTAATTTTCAAGAATACATCAAATCCTCCTCTCTTCCTCTTACTAATAGTCTTCTACCTCTTAAATATCAAGGGGCTTCGTGGTGCAGTGGTTAGCACACTCGCCTCACAACCGAGAGAGCCCGGGTTCGATTCCCGGGCGGAGTGGAAAAATTTGAGCGGGTTTTCCGATACCCTACGCCCCTGTCCACCCAGCAGTGTACCAGGTATTAATCGGGGGTTGTGTCCCGTCTCCTGGGGTCTGTTCCCTTCTCCCATAATTCCTTCCCCTTCTGTCTCTCTCCGGCATATGACCACAGATGTTGCGCCCACTAAACCAAACTTTCTACTTTTTTTAAAATTCCGCCGCCATGTTGCCTCTCTTTCTATCTTCTATCGATATTTTCACGCTGACTGCTCTTCTGAACTTACTAACTGCATGCCTCCCCCCCTCCCGCGGCCCCGCTGCACACGACTTTATACTCATGCTCATCCCTATACTGTCCAAACCCTTTATGCAAGAGTTAACCAGCATCTTCACTCTTTCATCCCTATACTGTCCAAACCCCTTATGCAAGAGTTAACCAGCATCTTCACTCTTTCATCCCTATACTGTCCAAACCCCTTATGCAAGAGTGTTTCCCATGTGGTATTGGTGTGCTGGATATCCCCTCCCAAGGTACAGGACTTAACATTTTTCTTCATTGAATTGTAGCAGACACTTTTTGCTCCACTCCTGTAGCTTGGTGATGTCTTCTTGTAGGAAATCTGCAGCCAAGGAGTTAACCGATCTTTCTAAGGCTGTTTCTTCCCCTTCCAGGCTGAGCCGCCCTCTCACCCTCTCGGAAAAAGTGCTGTACTCTCATCTGTCCGATCCTTCCAACCAAGAAATCGTCCGAGGCGAGTCCCACTACCTCAAGCTCCACCCAGACCGCGTTGCAATGCAGGACGCCACAGCACAGATGGCCATGCTTCAGTTCATTAGCTCTGGACTGCCCAGGGTCACCGTACCATCAACCATCCACTGTGACCATCTTATACAAGCACAGGTGAGGAAGTATTCTCTCTTTTTTACAGCAAAGGAGACAGCTCAAGGGCACAAAAAAAGGAAACAATAGAATGCAGCACAGCAATTGAGAATACATACAGTGGAAATGAGTTATTATATAAGATATGGTGTGTCAGGATGGGATGGTGGGGGAGGGGGGGCTTCGTGGTGCAGTGGTTAGCACACTCGCCTCACAACCGAGAGAGCCCGGGTTCGATTCCCGGGCGGAGTGGAAAAGTTTGAGCGGGTTTTCCGATACCCTACGTAGCCCCTGTCCACCCAGCGTTGTACCAGGTATTAATCGGGAGTTGTGTCCCGTCTCCTGGGGTCTGTTCCCTTCTCCTATGATTCCTTCCCCTCCTGTCTCTCTCCGGCATATGACCACAGATGTTGTGCCGACTAAACCAAACTTTCCAACTGTTCCCTTCTCCTATAATTCCTTCCCCTTCTGTCTCTCTCTGGCATATGACCACAGATGTTGCGCCGACTAAACCAAACTTTCCAACTGTTCCCTTCTCCTGTAATTCCTTCCCCTTCTGTCTCTCTCCGGCATATGACCACAGATGTTGCGCCGACTAAACCAAACTTTCCAACTGTTCCCTTCTCCTATAATTCCTTCCCCTTCTGTCTCTCTCCGGCATATGACCACAGATGTTGCGCCCACTAAACCAAACTTTCCAACTGTTCCCTTCTCCTATAATTCCTTCCCTCTTCTGTTTCTCTTCTCCTATAATTCCTTCCCCCTTCTGTCTCTCTCTGGCATATGACCACAGATGTTGCGCCCACTAAACCAAACTTTCCAACTGTTCCCTTCTCCTATAATTCCTTCCCCTTCTGTCTCTCTCCGGCATATGACCACAGATGTTGCGCCGACTAAACCAAACTTTCCAACTGTTCCCTTCTCCTATAATTCCTTCCCCTTCTGTCTCTCTCCGGCATATGACCACAGATGTTGCGCCGACTAAACCAAACTTTCCAACTGTTCCCTTCTCCTATAATTCCTTCCCCTCCTGTCTCTCTACGGCATATGACCACAGATGTTGCCCCCACTAAACCAAACTTTCCAACTGTTCCCTTCTCCTATAATTCCTTCCCTCTTCTGTTTCTCTTCTCCTATAATTCCTTCCCCCTTCTGTCTCTCTCCGGCATATGACCACAGATGTTGCGCCCACTAAACCAAACTTTCCAACTGTTCCCTTCTATAATTCCTTCCCCTCCTGTCTCTCTCCGGCATATGACCACAGATGTTGCGCCCACTAAACCAAACTTTCCAACTGTTCCCTTCTATAATTCCTTCCCCGCCCTCTGTCTCCGGCATATGACCACAGATGATGCGCCCACTAAACCAAACTTTCCAACTGTTCCCTTCTCCTATAATTCCTTCCCCGCCTGTCTGTCTCCGGCATATAACCACAGATGTTGCGCCGACTAAACCAAACTTTCCAACTTTTCCTTTGTGAATCTGTAGCTTGTGATTCTCCAAGATTACTATTCTTCATTGAATTGTAGCAGCCACTTTTTGTTCCATTTCTGTAGCTTGGCGAGGTCTTCTTGTAGGAAATCCACAGTCAAGGGGTTAACACTGCCTGACTTACAGATCGATGGCTCTCAGGATCTCCAGCGAGCCATTGAAATCAGCAAAGAGGTCTACAATTTCCTGGCTACTGCTGGGGCCAAGTATGGAGTTGGATTCTGAAAGCCTGGCTCTGGGATTATTCATCAGGTGGGTCACAAGGAATCACAGCTGTTACTTCATTTGTTTATTGATATATTTTTCACAACAAAGGAGACAGCTCAAGGGCAACAAAATACCCCACTTATATGTGCTTGGGGACTTTTTACAGTTCACAGCAGAATTGTTTCCCCCTAAAAGTTATCTCAAAACCTCCCTTGTTGAAGTGCAGAGATTTTATTCCTTCATATATATGTTACAGTAAGATTGTGAAACTAGGGATTTCGTGAAATCCCTAAAACTTTCAGGGAATTTGTGAAATTACTATTTCACTTAGGGACTTCATGAAATTACTAAAATATCTAGGGATTTGATGTATTTACTGAAATGATACTACAGTTATTTCATGAAATCCCTGATGATAGTAAATACATAGAACAACAGAAGATTTATTTTGAAATTTTATTCATAAATCATCATATCATAAAAATCATGTCAAGTAGAATGTATTAGTATAACATTCATGTTATTATGCAATGCAAGAATAG
>NC_066519.1:625189-647689 GCF_024679095.1 Eriocheir sinensis
GATCCTTTTCTTTACTTACTGCAGAAAGTTGTTGGCCATTCATTACGTACCGAACGCGATTGTTATTTTTTCCGATGTGCAACACTTTACATTTCTCAACGTTAAATTTCATTTGCCATTGATTGGCCCAACGTGCAAGTCGATCTATATCTGATTGTAAAGCTTCTTCGTCGAGTATCGCAGTTACTTTACTTGCAATTTTTGTGTCATCAGCAAATTTTGATACTTTGCAAATGAGCCCATCATCGATATCATTAACATAAATTAAGAAGAGCATGGGGCCAAGCACTGATCCTTGAGGTACGCCGCTTTTGACATCGAGCCAGTTAGATGTAACACCGTTTAGAACTACTCTCTGTTTCCGCTCAGAGAGCCAGTCCGCAAGCCAATTGTGAATGTTACCCGAGATACCGTGCGCCAGTAGTTTGCTGAGCAATCGTTGGTGGGGGACCTTATCAAATGCCTTTTGAAAATCCAGATATATGATATCTACTGATCTGCTTTCATCGAACACCTCAAAATATAGTGAAAAAATCAAGTAAGTTAGTCAAACACGAACGTTTACTACGGAAGCCATGTTGCGAATTATTTATTATATTATTTTCTTCGAAGAATTTCACCATATTGTCGCGAATGATAGTCTCCATTAACTTACAAACAATAGATGTCAGGCTAATTGGTCGATAGTTTCCTGAATGAGACTTGTCCCCCTTTGAAAATTGGTGTGACATTTGCAAGTTTCAATCCGACGGAACTTTTCCAGCTGTTAAAGATTTATTGAATATGATGGAGAGCGGTTTACAAATTTGATGTTTGATTTCTTTTAAGACCCTAGGGGTAATTTTGTCTGGACCAGGAGCTTTGCTTACTTTAATCTTTTCAATTGTGCGTAAATGTCACTTTTTACGATGAGCACGCCATAACATCTTTTCGGTCCTTCTAACCTCCGGCGGTTGAGGTGATAAACAATCTTCGTCGGTAAATACGGATGCGAAAAAGTTATTTAGGATTGTAGCCATTTCATTTTCATCGTTCGTGTGGTTACCATTTTCATTAGCAAGCGGTCCGATACCACAAGTGAGTGACTTATTATTATTTACATAGCTGAAAAATTCTTTAGGATTAGATTTACTTGTTTCCGCTATATATTCTTCAAGATTTTTCTTGCTTCGTTTTATTAATTTCTTGGTTTCGCGGCGAATTCTGTCCAACTCTAGTTTGTCAGCCTCGCTCTGAAATGATATGTACCTACTGTATACGCGTTTTTTAAGAGATAGGCTATTTTGAATTTCGTTATTCCACCATTTGGGTTTCTTCTTAGAAGCTGAACGTCTGTTAAGATAGGGTACGCATATGCTTATGGCATTGTTCAATATTGTGGTGAAGGCCCCCCAAGATTTATCAATATCTGTTTCCGCCGTGATTTCAGTCCAGTCAGAATTATTTAGAATTGATCGGAGTCTTACGAAATTCGCTCTCTGATAATCAGGCACCTTTTCTTTACTAGGAGTTACTTTACTTTCTTTCATATTGATGCTGAATGTGATTGTTCGGTGATCGCTAGAACTAAAAACTGGACCAACATTTACTTCGTTAACTAGATCAGCTGTCGTTGAAAAGATAAGTTCAAGTATATTATTTTCCCGAGTCGGTTCTTGAACGTGTTGATGTAAATCACTTTCTAGTAAATTTGTGTACAGGTCGAGCCCTGTATGACAGTTCAACGGTTCACCCCATCTTTTCACTGGCAAGTTAAAGTCCCCAACAATTACTGCCTCGCAACTGCTACTTGTTTCTAATAATAATTCACTTAATGCGTGGTCGATATCAAGAGTCTGCCTTGGCGGTCTGTAGATAAGTCCAATTACTATTTTACGAGATTTATTTTTAATTTCAATGAAGACCGTGTCTACATTGGTTATAATATCTGTTTTCACGGATACTGGATGGAGAGAGTTGTGGATATAAAAGATAACGCCTCCACCCTGTCTGTTCTCTCTTTCATGACTAAAAATGGTATATAGTCCAGTCAAAATATGAAAAAAACACCTCTAACCCTAAAAAAATTCCAAGAAAGCGTTTTATTGTTTCTTTTGGTAGTATTACATGTGGGGAAAAACATATTAAAAGTTTACCAAAATATGGTTACCACAAAGGGTCCAAATGTGACGTCAAAGAATATGGCCGCCAAAGCTATAAAATGTGAGTGTGAGGAGTATAAAAACAGTAGTCTTGTTATATTCATAGCGCGGTATATAAATTGTGCCGTGATTTTCTTCAAAAGTGAGTTTTTCAAACTTTACTCTGATTCTTGATAAACATTATGTCTAGGACGTATGGTTTGAATTATTGCAAGTCCAAGGTATTTATAACATTTAGAAAAATGGTCAACTGTGGATTTATTAAAATTTACTTAAATATAAAAGATACAACATTAGTAAACGGAGCTAAATGAAATATGGAATGTTCAGAGTGAGACTGGTAATGAAATATGTAACAGAAATAAATTTATAAATAGGCTTTTTTTCTGCTGCTTGAGAGTGTTTAGAAAAATACGTAGAGAGAGATATATTTATCTTTATATAGTTCTCTCAAAATATAAAAGTATAAAACAACTACACTTGTTTATTTTTTCGATTTTCATTATTGAGAAATATACTATGTTATTATTATTACTATTAATATTATATTTATTATTTGAAGATTTTTTTTTTTTTTTTTTAGAGAGACGAGAATGATGGAAAGTCAAGACATTTGCCCCATATGTAGCCATGGAGTAGAAGATGACGGAGAAAGAGTGGTGATTCGTGCAAAAGGAGCTGAAGGGATCAATAAAGCCAGTGTTGAGAGAGGCGATAGCACTGTGGTAGCTGCTGGAGCGGTGGTGCACAAGAGATGTCGTATGAATTACATCAACAAAAAGCAGATAGACTTGCATAAGAAAGCCAAGTCAGTTCTTCGTCCACCTGCCAAGAGAAGTACACGTGTGCCTACTGGATCCTATGATAGCACGACGCATTGTTTCTTCTGTGGACATGAAGTAGTGAAGACAACGTCTAGTGCTGATTTCGATGACTATAGCTTTGTTAAAACGGATGAATTTGTAAGGACCATCTTGTCACATTGCAAACAGCGTAATGATGACTGGGCATTCACCATTCAAGGGAGAATCGCGTACTTTGGGAAGGACTTACATGCTGCAGACTGTCTGTATCATCGTTCATGTGACATCAACTTTCGGACAAATTGCGGAATTCCTATGCGTCATAGTGGTGGGTCTACTGAAAAGAAACCGCGGAAGGTAGGGAGGCCGACGAACATGGACCAAGAGCAAGCCTTCTTGAGAATGTGTGCCTTTTTCGAGGACAACGATGAAGAGCAACTGACTGTGACAGATCTTGCAAAGAAAATGACGGAGTTTCTTGTAGAAGGAGACGCTGCTGCCTATGGTAATCAATATCTGAAGTATAAGCTGAAGGAACATTATGGCGATTCGCTATTCATAGCAGAGTGTGACGGGTTGCATGACATTGTAACGTTCCGTGAAAAGACAAGAAGCATCCTGAGGGACTTTTTCAGTATTCAGGGAAATGATGAAGAAGCCCAGAAGAGAGCCATCATAGAGACTGCGGCCAAACTCATCAAGAGCGATATCAAGTCTATGATCCCATCTTCAATCGATGAATATCCGAAGACTTCTTCGCTTGAATTACAGTCTGCCTTGGATTATCTCCCCCTGAGTTTGCGTTGCTTGCTTCAAAACCTCTTTGTTGGAAAGGACATTCACAGGAAGGTCGCAAGCATTGGACAATCAGTTGTTCAGGCTGTACGTCCCAGGGCTGTAGTAGCTCCATTGCAGCTTGGGTTATCGGTCCAGCTCCATCATCATTTCAGATCCCGATTTCTTGTAGACAGTCTCTCAGCCACATTTTCTTTGCTTTAGGCGGACTTACATCCTTGACACGCCCTTAATTTTCTACATAACCAATGGCCAATACTTCCTGTCACACCCATCTGCTCGCTCATTATGTTGTATTGTTTTACTTCTCCTGCTATTCGTGAGTCAGTCTTAAGACACTCCCTCAGTGATTTTTCTGTTAAATTATTGGCTCATAACATGTCGCCACGACTGACGTCACGGGTCAGAGTCTTTTTCAATGGTTGTTCACACTTTCTGACCACGCCTACTGAGTATCTGTTTTCTGTATCTGAGTTTGGGTATCTGTTTTCCTTTACCCTCGTTGTTTCCCCTCTTTGGTACTTGAGATGTTTACACTGTTATATATGTCACTTTTTTGTTAGTGTTTGTCCTGTCAGATGTTTACACAGTTGTATACCTGCCTTTCCTCTCTGGGTATCTGTTTTCCTTTACCCTCGTTGTTTCCCCTCTTTTGTACTTGAGATGTTTACACTTATATATATGTCACCCTTTTTGTTAGTGTTTGTCCTGTCAGATGTTTACACAGTTGTATATCTCACTCCTCTGTTTCCTCGTCTTCTGGGTCCTGACAGTAGCCTGGTAACGTAACACTCCCATGCCTTTCTCTGCCTCTGTGATAGATAGTGGGGTGTTTATCTTGTGGTATTTGTAAGGGAATGTTGGGGATGGAAAGGGAATGGGAGCCAGTAAGAGAGAAAGGGAGATTGGAAAGGGGAAAAAATGCGAAGAGAAACGAATAGAGAATCTTGAAGCTCTGCACCTCATTAAATGTCAGGTAATGGACCGATGAAGGTCTTGAAAGGTAAGGTTTGTATTTCCACCACTGAAGTGCTGCACCACATTTAATAGCCAGGTAATGGACTGATGAAGGTCTTGAAAGGTAAGGTTTGTATTTCCACCACTAAAGTCCTGCACCTCATTTAATAGCCAGGTAATGGACTGTTGCAGGTCTTAATTTAGCTGGTTTGTGAATCTTCAAACATTACCTGGAACAGGTGTATAAACTTTACCATGAGCAAGTGTTAATTCCATTTAAATAACCGTGATTCTGAAGGCCATTGACGCGCGGCCTAAATTCGCTAATCATTTCCTTGATTTTGAGAAACTTTAAGGTTGGTATTGTGAGATGCTCCCACCCCACACACCAACTATTTCCAAAGGCCAAGAAGGAGGTTAATCGAGTTGTAATGAGTGTTCTGTTAGGTTCACGGTACAGAAGAAGGCTCAGACTACCACCAGGGTCATAAAAGTACTACCCCTGGAAATGCCCTAAACTCCCACGAAAGACTAGTATATGACGTGTTCTTGGACAACGAAATGTCTTATAATACGTCCCTAAAATAAGGTTGGTATTGTCAAATGCGTTCGTTCTTTCGAGTTCTAATGAGTTTTCGAGTTCTAATGAGTGTTCTTTTAGGTTCACGGTACAGAAGAAGGCACAGACTACCACCAGGGTCATACAAGTACCCCTGGAAATGCCCTAAACTCCCACGAAAGACTAGTAAATGACGTGTTCTTGGGCGCAGAAATGTTTAAAAATATGGCCCTAAAACATTAGCCACACAAGACTGTATACAAAACGATGAAGGAAAGTTTGAATACTTCAATAGTAACTTAAAACTGTATTTGATTGATTGATTGATTGATAGTTTATTGTTGCAAGTAAAACAACAATGCATTTGAGTCCTTGTATGGAAGACATCTGAACACGACCGTCCACAATTAACCTTCCTAAGGACGAGAACTGCTTTGAAAACCCTCGGCAATATTAAGTCTTAATTCCCTCATCGTGACAACGCCAGCTAAAGGTTATGGCGTAGTTTTACTCGACAGAGATTATTATATTACTAAAATGGGTAACATTCTATCGGATCGCAATAAATTCACGCATGTTACTTATAATGATCTATTTCATGAACTCTTAAAATTGGAAGACAAATCACACAGGCTGTTGCGAAATCTACTGAAAGAAGATATTATCACTAAAGATACTCTGGACTACGGCCCAATAATGTATGGAATACCAAAAGCCCACAAGGATGGTTGCCCTCAGACCAATTTTATCTGCCATAGGAACATTTAATTATAATATTGCGAAGTATCTTGTTCCAATCCTAGCTCCGGTTACAACTAACTCGTATTCCTGCAAAGACACTTAAAGAGCTAACATCGTTAAAGAGTAGGTAGGTTCTGGACGAACCGTACATATGGATGTACCGTACAAAAGCTCTCAAGACCACATATATTATTTTAAGCTAGTTAACGTCTAAAGAGTGAAAGAGAAAACGGAGTCACACAGCTCCGTCCCTCCATTTGAGCGCGGCAACCAACAGCGCATGAATGAGGTGAGTTTTTCGGTTTTTCGCATTCCTGATGTAATATTTTGCCTCTAAATTATGGTTTGTGGTGCTTATGAATATGCTAGGAGTGTGAAGGTTAGGTATTGTACACCTAAATATGACTATATGTGATGATATGACGAGGTTTTAGTGATGTAGTACACCACGTGTGTCGGTAAAGTTTGTTTTCATTTTAATGGCTGCCTGTGGATGTTTCGTACAGCTTGGCTTTTAAGTGTACGGAGTCTCCACATGTAAACAAAGATATTTATGCTGTTTGTGTGTTGAACTTTATTTGAAAATTGACAGATAGGCTACAGCAATATAGTCTAGGATAGCATAAGGTATCTCATATGAAATTTAAAGATTCTGTTGCTTATCTAAATATTGTTTTCATTGTAATTGTTTTGTTGTTGTGTCCAGTTCAAGAATGGTGAAGGACACACTTGAATATAATAATGTATAGTATAGATATATGCCTTGTGACCTTTATTTATGTTATTTATTTCAGATTGAGCCAGGATGCCACGCAAGTTCATTCCCAAGAACCTCCGGGAGACAGACCGGACCAACCTTGAACTGGCATTCAACTACAGGATTGAGCACAACACCAGCATACGGAGGGCAGCTCGGGAGTTTGGTGTCAAGGTTATGACTCTGCAGGATGCCTTCACAAGGAGCAAAGCCAAATCTGATGGGCACACCTTTGTAATTCCCCAAGAAAATTTTAACAAGATTTTCAACAAGAATCAGGAGGAAATGCTGTGCAAATATGCCATACATGTGGCAAGACTGTTCTATGGGATGACTCGCAAGGAATTTCGCCGACTTGCATATGAGTATGCTGTGGCTTGCAAGGTTGTCCTCTTTCCTCCGGTGCCAGCACCCACTCCTAGGCTCCAGCGTTTCATCAGGTTTCCCTACTCTCTTCTTTCATATAATATCAAGTAGGCATTTTTGTTTGTTTTAAGCCTTGTAAGCTTTTTAAGGCAAAGAAGATAATGTAACCATATTTTTTCTCAACTTTTTGTGTAATAAAGGAAGATTAAAATTAAATCGCATTCTTTATTTCAACATATTTATCTTTTTATGTTGCAAATCATTTAAAATCAACATTGGGGTCTATTTTAACGGAATCTGGTGGCAAATTACAAATTTATTTAATTGTCTATTTTTTACAATTTTTTTTTTTGATGCCTCATATACGTGTACGGATCGTCCATACCTGTGGACGATCCGTACACTTCGAGATATTATTTTTAAAGCTTCATTTCACCAACTTATATTGTGGTGAAAAAACTGTGCTTACGAGAGAATATGGCGCAATGATTGTACTTTATAGTGATCACTTCAAATTTAGGTTAATTCACTAAAAAAAAAATTTATGAATAAAAAAAAAAAAACTACGGTTCGTCCAGAACCATACCCTACCCAAAGTTTGCTGGTAATTTAGGTCATTGCATGTGTAGCTACCTACTCAGGCATATTATCAGTATTTACATTGTAATTCCTTCTTGTATAATCACACTCTGTCCTGCCTGGGGGTTGGGATGGCATGTTCCTCCCTTCTCCCTTGTTGTTTACCTGCAACAATAAACTAGTGTTGTGCTGGAAGCTTCCCCCGGCGACCACAGGCCTCTAGAAGGCTCCCGGAGAAACGAGCAAGGGGGCGGGAAGCAAGGCGAGCCGTCCGCTCCCCGCGGGGCGCGGCCAGGCGCCAGGCGGGAAGTGTTGCCAACTCGCATATATTTTTGCTACATGTTCTTGTGTGATCTAAAATATACTGTAACATTCTAGACTGTACTGTTCTGGATATATTAGGAGAAGAGGGCGAGAGAGTCCCAGTCATAGTAAGCTAGTGGTAAGTGAAGTGTCAGAGTGAAGTGTACTACTAAGGAAGAATATTAAATTACAGAAGCTGTGCAAAGTGTTTACATATCTCCCTCCCACGGAGTCTCCTGACGGCAACACGGAACCCAAGTAACACGTCCGGCATAACACTGGTGTCAGAAGTGTAGGCATTTGTTTTTCGCCATGGAGACTCGTTCCCAAGCTGCCCAGAGGGACGACATGTTGACTGAACTTTTGGAAGCCTTGAGACTACAGGGGGAGAAACAAGAAAGAGCACAGCAACAACAAGAAAGAGCACAGCAACAACAAGAAAGAGCACTCCAGGAACTCAAAGAACAACAAGAAAAAGCACACCAAGAACTCAAAGAACAACAAGAAAGAACACTCCAAGAACTCAAAGAACAACAAGAAAGAGCACAGCAACAACAAGAAGGAACACTTCAAGAACTCAAAGAACAACAAGAAAGAACACTCCAAGAACTCAAAGAACAACAAGAAAGAGCACAGCAACAACAAGAAGGAACACTTCAAGAACTCAAAGAACAACAAGAAAGAGCACAGCAACAACAAGAAGGAACACTCCAAGAACTCAAAGAACAGCTAGAAGATCGCTTCACAGGATTACAGCTACAGCTAAAAGCAGTACAAGATGGAAGTGAATCAGTGCGAAGAGAAATGACTGATGTGACCACGAACTTGGGACAACGCCTGACAGAAGTGGAGAAAGAACACACAAATCTTCAACAAGAGATGGAGGTGGTACGGGAGACGACACACAAAGAAATATTAGAAGTGCAGGGAAAGGTGAACCGTACAGAACAGGCAGTTTGTGATGTAAGTGACAGAGTGAAGGCCCTCGAAGACTGCTTGGCTGGAAACAGACAGCCAGTGCCTGCAGGGGCTAGTTGTACCCAAGATGCTTCTTCTACGCAAGTCCGGGGTAGTTTGAGTCCTGCTTCGCCTGAGTTTATCCCCGCAAGAAGTTTCGCCAGCCCCATGAGTCTGCTGGGTTCGCCTGTTAGAAAGAAGCCTCAGGAGTTTGATGGCAAGGTCTCCTGGGAGGCTTACCGCGCTCAGTTTGAGCTGTTGGCAGCCCGGAACGGATGGGATGACCAAGAGTGCGCGGTACAGCTGGCCACTAGCCTGAAAGGGGCGGCGCTGGAGGTCCTTGCTCAGCTCGATAATGCAACAAAGGGCAGCTACAGCGGGCTGGCACAGGCGCTGGAGCAACGATATGGGACCAAACACCAGAACGAGCTCTTCAGGGTTAGGTTCAGAACCCGCAACAGGAGGCGCGGCGAGTCTCTTCAGGAACTCGCTCAGGACCTTGAGAGCATGGCGCACAAGGCATACCCAGGTGCCACCCCTGACCTGCTGACGGTTTTGCTGCGTGATCAATTCATCGATGCCCTGGACAGCCCTCAGCTGAAGATACAAGTGAACCAAGCTAAGCCAACATCAATGCAGGAAGCTCTGGCACGTGCCATGGAGTTTGAGTCCTTTGTTAAGTCTAGCTTGTCGAGCTTCAGGGACGACTCGACTTCTGGCTTTAGGGCACGAAAGGGCGCTGTCAGCGACACAGACAGGTTCCAAGGAACGTGTTGGTACTGCGAGAAGGTTGGGCACAAGGAGAACGAATGCTATAAGAGGAAGAAGGAATATGAAGGTGGCGCTAAGAAGAAGCCCAGGGAAGGACCCAAGTGCTGGACCTGTGGAGAAAAGGGGCACTGGAAGAATGAGTGTCGGAAAAATGTGCCCCCAACGAGGGACCACCACTCGGGAAACTAAGAAGGACTGGTTCACGGGGGCAACGACCAGTCTGTCCTGTACATGCCCCGAAGATATCAATGTGCAGGAGAACCACCATGACGAGCTGCCAAGTGGAGGGCAAGGTTGACGGAGTGTTGTGGCCTGTGGTCGTCGACACAGGCTCGGAACGCACATTCGTGCGGCCTGACGTGGTGAGTCATCGTCGGCTTCCTAAGACGTCGCATCGACTGTGCGGAGTCACTGGACACTATGCAGAGCTCAGAGGCCCAGTGAACGTGAAGTTTGAGCTCGGAGGAAAGGAAGAGTTCCTCTCTGTGTACGTGGCCGACATGGATGACCCCTGCATCCTAGGTATGGATTATCTTGTCTCCCACAGGTGCGAGCTGGACTTCCGCGCTAAGCAACTGACTGTAGGAGGAAGGAGGGTGCCACTGACGACTGTGCACAAGGAGGGCCTGCCAGTGACAGTCAAGCGCACCACCATTATTCCTCCGAGGTCAGAGATGCTGTTACCCTGTCAAATTACGGGTGCCCCCCCGGCTAGTCTGTGTGTGGTAGAGAGTGGAAGTCGATGCCCGGTAGAAAACGGGGTGATTGTAGGCAGTACTTTGGCAGACCCTACTGCAGCGGAAGTGCCTGTTGTCGTGGCCAATGTCTCCTTCAGCCCAAAGAAAATAAAACAAGGGACCATGGTGGGGTTGTGCCAAGAGATCGACCAGAAACCAAGAACCTGTGTCTGCAGGAGAACCCTGACGAAGCCCCAGGAGGAGCTGCCTGACTACCTGCGCGACCTGTTTGACAGGAGCTCCAAGTGTCTAGAGGAGCCCCAAGTGGAACAGCTCAGGGAGCTTCTCGTGAGGAATGCAGATGTGTTTTCCACAGGAGACCTGGACTTGGGGTGTACGGACCTGGTAGAGCACCACATCGACACAGGTAGCCACCGCCCAGTGAAGCAAGCTCCTCGAAGGATGGCACCAGCCCGTCGCAAGGAGATGGATGAGGTGATGGATGATCTCCGGCAACAGGGGTTAATCGAGCGGTCCAGCAGCCCGTGGGCGTCTGCTGTAGTGCTCGTCAGGAAAAAGGACGGTTCCCTCAGGTGCTGCGTGGACTACCGAGCCCTCAACGATCTCACCATCAAGGATTCATACCCACTCCCACGGATCGACGACACGCTCGACGCTTTGGTGGGCATCAAGTGGTTTTCAACACTGGATATGAACTCTGGGTATCACCAAGTCAAAATGGCGGAGCAGGACAAAGAAAACAGCCTTCTCCTACGGTCAAGGCCTGTGGCAGTTTAAGGTCATGCCCTTTGGCCTGTGCAACGCGCCGGCCACGTTCGAGCGGCTGATGGAGAGGGTGCTGGAGGGACTTCACTGGAAGACGGCACTCATCTACCTCGACGACGTGATTGTCTTTGGCCAGACCTTCGAGCAGGAGATGGAAAGACTATCAGAGGTTTTCGCCCGGTTTAGAGCTGCACACCTTAAGCTCAGCCCGAAGAAATGCTGCCTATTCCAAAGGGAGGTCCAATACTTGGGACACATCGTGAGCGAGGCTGGAGTACGCACTGATCCTGAGAAGGTGGCTGCGGTAAGGGACTGGCCGACACCCACCAACGTGAAGGAGCTGCGGAGCTTCCTCGGGTTGTGCTCATACTACCGCAGGTTTGTGAAAGGCTTCGCTACGATTGCTGCACCACTGCACCTCCTGACGAAGAAGGGGCGCAAGTTTGAGTGGACAGCGGAAACTCAGGTTGCCTTTGAGAAGCTCAAGGAGGCCCTCATCAGCTCGCCCGTACTCACCTACCCAGATCCCTCTAAGCCTTTTATACTGGATTGTGATGCCAGTGATGAGGGTATTGGTGGAGTGCTGTCCCAGGCATGTGCCGACATGGAACGGGTTGTGGCCTACTTCAGCAAGAAGCTCACCCCAGCCGAGAAAAACTATTGCGTGACCCGGAAAGAACTCCTGGCAGTAGTCAAGAGCCTTGACTTTTTCCATGCTTACCTGTACGGTGCAACTTTCACCATCCGCACGGATCACGCTGCATTGCGGTGGTTGAAGTCACTGAAAAACCCTGAGGGCCAGCTTGCTCGCTGGATAGGTAAACTAGAGCAGCATCACTACACTATTGTGCACCGACCTGGGCTAACACACGGTAACGCGGACAGCTTGAGCCGGCGCCCATGCCTACCGGAGTGTCAACATTGCCTCCAGAGGGAAAGCGTCCAGAATATGTGCCGCCGCACTACAGTGGAACAGACAGCGGAGGTGCCATGGGAAGACTTGGGAAAACTGCAGCGGGAGGACCGAGATCTGAGACCAATTATGGAGTGGCTGAGTCAGTCGTCAACGCGACCTGGGTGGGAAGTAATCTCGAGAAAGCCCTACCACCAAGAATTACTGGACTCAGTGGGACACTCTTCGGATAGACGACGGGGTGTTGCAGCGACGCTGGGTCTCTCATGATGGTCTTGACCACTACTGGTCCACGGTGCTACCTATGAAGTCCCGGGAAGGCGTCCTGAAAGAAATGCACGACAGCATCACCAGCGGACACCTTGGGGTAAAGAAGACACTGAGTCGCCTGCGGCAAAGGTTCTACTGGGTTGGCATGAGGAAGGACGTGGAAGAATGGTGTCACGCGTGTGAGGTGTGCTGTGCAAAGAAAGGACCCAAGAAGCGTCACCGTGCGCCATTGCAACTATACCAGGTTGGAGCCCCCATGGAACGGGTGGCAGTGGATATAGCAGGACCCTTGCCTCTGACGACGAACGGAAATAGGTACATCTGCGTCACAATGGATTACTTCACCAAGTGGCCGGAAGCCTACGCCATCCCTGACCAGGAAGCCACTACCATCGCCAAGGTTTTGGTGGAGGAGTTCTTCTGTCGTTTCGGTGTGCCTAACGAGCTCCATTCCGACCAGGGAAGGAATTTTGAGTCAACAGTCCTTGCTGAGTGCTGCAAGCCCTGGGTATCAAGAAGACCCGGACCACCCCTCTGCACCCACAGTCAGATGGAATGGTGGAGAGGTTTAATTGGACGTTGGGCCAGGAGTTGGCCAAGCAGTGCAACAATGATCAGTCTTCATGGGATCAGAAGCTGCCTGCGCTTCTCATGGCCTACAGGTCTGCCGCCCACGAGACTACGGGGTATTCACCGGCAAAGCTGATGTTTGGACGTGAGCTGCGATTGCCGGTGGACCTACTGACAGGAAGGCCCCCTGGGGAAAGCCTTCCAAGGGACGCCTCCAGTTTTGCCCGTCAACTAGAGGAACGACTGGAAGAGGTGCACCATCAAGTCCGAGGTGCCTTGAAGTTCTCCGGGGAGGCCATGAAGCGCGGTTACAATATGAGGGCAAGCCACGTTGACTTCAAGGAAGGAGACCAAGTCTGGCTTTACAACCCGCAGAGGAAGAAAGGACAGTCTCCGAAGTTACAGAGCCCCTGGGAAGGCCCTTACACTGTGCTAGAACGCCTCTCCGACGTGACTTACCGAATACGGAGAACGGAAAAGACCAAGCGGAAAGTTGTCCACGTCAACCGCCTATGGAGGTACCACGGTCCGGGAAACTACACCTGGAACAACTACAGACACCCAGCAGCCGACGAAAACGCAAGGGACGTCCAGGACCGAGAGGAGGTCGACGACGACATAAGCCTTCTGGACCTTTCAGCCGAGGGAGATAACCTCCCGGCTTCGGCAGATGTTCCAGGGACACCCCAAGAAGCGGACGACGACGAGGCGCACCAAGAGACAGACGCGCAGGAGGCACCGAGCAGAAGACAGAGACAACGCAGGCGTCCACAGCGATACGACGATTATTATGTTTTTGATTAATTCTCTTACGTTTGTATATAGTTAAGTGTGTGATCGGGACGATCACAATTAAGAGGGCGACCATAGGCCTCTAGAAGGCTCCCGGAGAAACGAGCAAGGGGGGAAGCAAGGCGAGCAGGCGCGGCCAGGCGCCAGGCGGGAAGTGTTGCCAACTCGCATATATTTTTGCTACATGTTCTTGTGTGATCTAAAATATACTGTAACATTCTAGACTGTACTGTTCTGGATATATTAGGAGAAGAGGGCGAGAGAGTCCCAGTCATAGTAAGCTAGTGGTAAGTGAAGTGTCAGAGTGAAGTGTACTACTAAGGAAGAATATTAAATTACAGAAGCTGTGCAAAGTGTTTACATATCTCCCTCCCACGGAGTCTCCTGACGGCAACACGGAACCCAAGTAACACGTCCGGCATAACACTATCAATCAATCAATCAATCCTTTTTCTGTTAACTAACCTCAACATGTGTTTTTATTTTTGTACAATGAAGATTTTTATTTTTTGCAATGCCTTGTCATGCAGGGGTTTGTCTGCAAGACAACCCTTGGTTGTATTTTACAACAATAAATATTTCATTTCAATTCAAACCGTGTCAGGAGGCGCCGTTGCAAAGGGCAGCCATCATCATCAGCAGCAGCACCCAAACGTAAACACACCCAGCCTGGCGGACACGTGCTGGGTCCCTCCCTCCTCTAGTGCGGCCATATACCTCCCAACCCTACACACCTCCACCAACTGGAAACTCCAACCCCACACCACCATCCTAGGGGCAGAGCTCTTTGCCATCAGGGAAGGCCCCACAGCAGCGACAACGCTTCCCCCACACCAATCAGTCTCCCTCTTTACTGACTCCCTCACTTCCCTCCAACTCCTCTCAACTCACAGACCTCACACACACCACACACTATGCTTTGCCATCCACTCCCTCTTGGCACAGCTGACCTCCGGGGGCAGACGGGTCCACCTTCAGTGGGTCCCTTCCCACATAGGCATCGTGGGCAACACAGTGGTGGACCAAGCTGCCAACCTGGCACCCCCCCCCCCCCAGCCAATTCACAGCCCTCCGGACCACAGTGACCTCAAGACCCACCTCCGACAGTCCTCCAACAGCCACTGGACCACCAGACTAACGATAGACCTCAGACAGCTCACCCTCGGCCACTACAGATACTCCCCCGCCCGGCACTGGCGCCCCTTCTCCCCCAGTCGCCCACTGGACACAGCCATCACCCGTCTAAGGATTGGACACACCCGCCTCAACGCCCACCTGCACAGACTGAACATAGTCCGAGACCCACGCTGCCCATGGTGCCCCACACAACCTGACACACCAGAACACCTCCTCCTCCACTGCCCAAGATTCCACTCCCTCCGCACCACCCTCAAAGCATCTTTAACCAGTCTCCATATTCACAGGCCAACCCTAGAGGACCTACTGGGCAGCGACACCCTCAGCCCCAACACTGCCTTCCACGCCCTCAAGTGCACGCAAACCTTCCTGCAGAAGTCGGGGCAACTCGACAGGATCTAACTCCCGCCCTGGTGACAGGACGGCCAACACAATCAACGACTCCTGATAACAACTACCACTGACGGGGCTCTTGAGGCTGTGGGCCCACAGCCTAACTAGCCCCATAAAACACCCACGAAGAAGAAGAAGAAGTCATCGTGGGCAACACCATGGTGGACAACCTGGCACACCAATACACAGACCACACTGACCTCCTCCGACAGTCCTCCAACAGACACTGGACTAACGGCTGACCTCAGACAGCTCACGGTACAGACACTCCCCCGCCCAGTACCACTCCCACGAGAGGCCACTCCTTTAAGCTTTTTGTTCCTCGTTACAATACTGATGTTCGAGCTCGTTTCTTCTCTGTGCGAGTCATTAGCATTTGGAATAATTTACCAGAATCAGTTGTTGTGGTGAATTCTGTTAATGCTTTCAAACGGCATCTCCACACTTCTCTCGGTCAAATTTTGTATGATTTTGATTGACTTTGGGTTGTTGAGTATCTCTTTAACTTGTAAACTTGTGTCCTGTGCTGTACTGCGTCTCCACTCGGGATTGCCAACCTGACTATATTGTCTTGGAACTTACTCAAGAGTATTATGGCAGTTGTTTGTGTGGTCTTGGTGATGCCACATTAGCCAACCATCAGAACATCTAAAGGACAATCTACTTGCTGTCTTGGTTGGAGGCATCACCTGATTCTAGATGGGGTTCTCCCCATCTAGGTAAGAAATCTAGGTAAGAAATCCCCCAGCCGTCCCCTGGACACACCCGCCTCACCTGCACAGTCCACATGGTGCCCCACACACACCAGAACACCTCCTCCTCCACTGCCCAAGATTCCACTCACCAACCTCAAGTCATCCCTAACCAGCATCCGCATTCACAGGCCAACCCTGGAGGACCTGCTGGGCAGCGACACCCTCAGCCCCAACACTCAAGCCTTCCAAGTGTACGCAAACCTTCCTGCAGAAGTCGGGGCGGCAACTCGACAGAATCTAACCCCACTCTGGTGACAGAACGACAAACAAAAGCCTGATACCAACTACCACTGAAGGGGCTGTGGAGGCTGTGGCCCCACAGCCCCATAAAACACCCAAGAAGAAGAAGAAGGTGATGCCCCGGAGGATATGGACCCCGCCAGCCACCCAGCACCCCTTCCCTCCCTCCTCCTACTGGTGACGTAAGTACCCTGCCGCACACCACAGGCCCCCCCACACCCCATCCCTGCCCCTGAAGTAGATCCTGCCCTCACCTTCAGCCCAAACCCCGGTCACGGTGTGTGTCGTGCCTTGCATGGGCAATTATGTGGGTTCAATATATCACAAAGTAGAATTAATTGTTAATCATTGAAACGAGAGAGCAAGATTAGTAGTTTATTCAGCAAGTCTTGTAAGGCAGCGGCACACAGGACTATCATCTGCCAAATAATATAGGCAGCGTGACTGTAAGAATGTTACTTGAGGTAAATATATTTGTTAAGAGAACTAAGGGTCAAGGGACAGGGTCCAGCCGTATGAGACTAAATTGTGTCACTCGTAACACTTAGAGCTTATTTAGTCTGATTAAAACCACCACAGACACACAATCACTTTAAACCAATGGTAATTGTCAAGATTGACTCCGCGCCTCCAAAATGCGATATTACGGCTCCATATTATAGTTAAGGGATGAAATACATGTCCCTCAACCATAACATGAAGTACTTAGAAGTAAGGAAAGAGGCCCAGTCCCCTTCCCCTAGTAACCATCTTGAGGGACCCGTGGGCGTTTTTTGGTGGGGGAGCAGATTTAAGCTCCTCCAACCGAACTTTACATAACCTAACCTCTAACCTCCTAACCAAGGGGGTCGCAGCACCCCCCGGACCCCCCTCCACATGTATGATGTGCCGGTAAGACTCGAGAAGTACAACGGTACCTTGGAAAGGTTATTATTCTTGGGGGGGGGAGGCGTGTAGTGAATCTCCATATTTACCAAACTAACATGCAAACACAAGAATATGTAGCACCAACACACCAAGAAAAACTGTCAAGTATTTCCACTAACACGGGGTAACACGTAACCTGCTCACTCAGTCTTAATTAACACCACTCATCAACTTAATTAAGCCTTGACCACAATTAGTGAGTGTCTGCACTCCACCGTGGTCACCCCTGCCCTGAGAATGACACACATACACACCACTCTTTTCTCCTCCCGCACACTGCTGCTGCACACAAAGTGCTGGCTTTTTTTTTTTTTTTTTTTTTTTTTTTAACGTTGCGGTCTATTGTGCCTGTAGGCTTCTTTTCCGGTGGATCCTGATGGTCAATCCAAGGCTTCTTTATAGTGGATCGTGATGGTCGGCCCAGCCCGTTCCGGCGCAGGCGAGTGTTTATAGTGGTGCCATCCCGGAGCTCATCTTTGATCCTAGAGTCTAGAGTCCGGGTTGATAGGTGGTCTTCTGGACAGCATGTGGGTAGTTTTAAGCCACTCAGTGGCGGCTGAAAAATCCCAGCTTGGTGGCACCGGTTGGGGATTGAACTCGCGTCCTCCTGAACACAGGGCCGTCTCGCTATCCGTTCAGCCACCGCCTCCCCTTGGGGAGCTTGGGACCTGCCACCACTCAGACTTGCTTCAACACCACTGTATGGGGCGATACCTCATATAATAAGAATATAATATATTGTGTAATATATAATAATAATAATATATATACCTCCCAGGCATTGAATGGCATTCAGATAACTGATTCAAGATTCACTAAAGGAGGCAATATTGTCATGAACTTTGATAATGAGAACACAAGGGCTGAGGCTACTCAAAAACTGGAATCTGAGCAAATTAGTACCAAGAGTGTTGGAAAGATGAAACCAAAGATCATGATATGCATAAAGAGGAGACCAAGGAAAAGATAAAGGAGACCATCTTGGACCACAATGAGTTCTTACACACAACTGAGGGTGTTGAGGATAAAATTGAGCTGATCTTTCGTAAGTCTGCGGCGGGCGGCACGATGCACTACATATTGAGGTGCGACCCAACCGTGAGAGAGCTGAGTCACAAGTATCACGACAAGATGAAATTACAATGGGGAATATACACAGTGAGAGACAGATACCATGCAATTACATGCTATCATTGTCAGAGATACGGCCATCTTGAGGCCAACTACTGCCAAGACCACTGGAGACGCCCCAAATTGTTTCAAATGCGCTGGCAATCATAAATCATAGGATTGCACCATGGCTGAGAAGAAATGCATAAACTGTGTGAGGTACAAGAAGCCAACCACTCAGCCAATGACCAGTGTTGTGTAGTTCTCCAGACTGAAACTGAGAGAATTCCTAACATGACCGATCCAGGCTATCAGTTACTAGTGTTTATACTCAAAGATAAATTGTGTGTGATGGATGTTCAGTGTGTGGGAAATAATCATTGGATATTTAATTGTGATACTATTTGAAAATATTAGACATGAACACTGAACTAATGGTTATATGTGATATTATTTGTGAAAGCAATTAAGACACACTCACTACGATGTTTGAGAATAAGTCCATCAAAGACTGTTATTGAGGCTGATGTTGAAATTGTTGACGGCCCTCGTGGAGCAGCAGGGCCTCAAACCTCGTCAACGGCAAATGGTAAATGATGTAAGAGTGCGTTGGCTCCCTCGGTCTAGGGCAAGGGAGGACAGGCTATTTCGGCCCCAAAAGTACTCACAGGTTAGGCTTGCTTGAGATTTTCTTGGTAGGCCTCTAAGATCAAAATAAAGTTACAGGTATTTTAATTCCATTATAGACATTTGCCGTTCTCCCGCAATAATTAAAAGGAAGCAGATTAACAACTTTCGGCAACGCTACACTGTTTTGACCCCGGACACCTGAAATTTTGTTGACGCTGCAAGATTGTTGGGTAGACAGGGGAGCACAACGGCCCTCTTTGTTTCAACACCCATCTCTCTCTCTCTCTCTCTCTCTCTCTCTCTCTCTCTCTCTCTCTCTCCACCCCCTTTCCTTCCTTCCCCTTTCATACTAAACCTCATTCTTCTTATTATTATTGTTATTATTTTTATTAATTACTATTCTTATTATTACCATTATTATTATTATTTCAGGGGAGAAGACAGGAGGAGGAGGAGGAGGGTTAGTGCCTGATCCAGCAAGGTGATTCACTGTCACCTGTTACTGTCCGTCCACCCTCAGGAAAGCCCTTTGAGATCCAGGTAGGCCTGTGTGTGTGTGTGTGTGTGTGTGTGTGTGTGTCTATGCATGTGTGTGTGTGTGTGTGTGTGTGTGTGTTTATATGTGGAAAAAGTGTGTGTGTGTGTGTGTGTGTTAGCGCAATCAGCCTGAGCAACGCCAGGACTGTTTTTGCGTTTCTGGACACAAGTCGGGCTTTTTTTATGTTCCTCATCTGCCTCAACACACACACACACACACACACACACACACACACACACACACACACACACACACACACTACTCCGGTAGCTCAGTCGGTTAAAGCACTGCGCCGCCCAGCATCAGCCGCTAACAGGCAAACACACACGTCCCTTCCTCTACATCCTGTCCCTCTCAGCCTAACAGCCTCGCCCTCCCATGCAACACTTTACCTTCAGGTGTCCCCTTATACTAAGGCTGCGTTTACACCAAGCGAATCTAATCGATTCCATTCATGAAGAATCATTTGACTCAAGTCATTTTGAATCGGCACATTCAAAAGGCAGTACCAAGGCAGGCTTTCACGTGTGTGGACGTACACGTGTCTCTGAAATAGCAGCGCTGCTGTGGCCGAGGCAGCGTGGGCGTCACCAACGGACAGCATGAAATTATTGTTAAAAGACCTGAATTTGGGAAGTTTGGACATTGTTCCCAGATTTGTTGAATAATCCAGATAAATGTTGACTTCCTTTGGATAACTAAAGAGCAATTTAAAATGTTGGTGGAGTTGACTTGATCCTCCATAAGAAAGCAGAACACCAATTACCGACGTGCAGCTGTGTCACGCATTTCAAACGTGGACCACACAGCGCACAGTTGCCAAATGAGAATATCAGCCACGTCCATAACGTTTTGTGTCGTCACTTGTTGAAAAAAGATGCTGCAGAATGTTGTCTCGTAAATAATATGTATGGCGCGGCAAGTCCTTCTGTGGTTCAGTAGCCTACAATAGTTCTCCTGTGATAAGTGAATATAAACTGTTGACTCATTTCAGTAGCAGTATCCTTCCATAAAGCAGCCATGGCATCTCCATGTCGGTGCATAGGATCACTGGGATCATATATCGCACGTCGTTCTCGTACTAAATTGACGAGGACGTCTGCTAGCATGGTGCTTGCTCCTCGGGTGACTCGCCTTGACTAATGAAAAAATGGGTCCAAACCAACCAGTGACTCTGAATGGCCATGAATCGTCCTGACTTGAATTGATTCGATTCGCATATAAAAGGAAGGGAAGGGAGCACAGGGCCATTTGGAAGCGAGCTAACTCTCCTGCACTTGGTATACCTGCGGTTCACAGGGTCATGGTTGGAATATGGGAGAAGGGGTCTACAGCCTCTTGGGTTTGAAGGTCTTGGCCAGCCTCAGAATCTTCAGGCTGTAGCTGTTGATAATTCTGATGATGACGATGATGACGGCTCTAGTAGCGACGCACGACAGTGAATCTGAATGCGAAAATGATAGAGATAGTGATTATAATTGAGCCTGTGAAAAGGTTGGTGGTTTGAGTTATCCACTTGCAATTGATAGATAATTTGTTTCAGTTAATTCTGTATGTTATAACAAATACAGAAGTGTTCCCTTATTAACTGACAATAACCCAGTAGGATGACCTGCATCACTGACATATTTCCTTTAATGATCATTACTGGAAAAAAAACTTTATTGCTATTATGTTCAAGAGAGTAAATAGTTTTCGGACACTTTAGATTTATACATATTCCAGACGTAAGAAAATTATGCTCGGAAATCCGGGGTATAATATTCCAGTGATTAATGAGAAAGCTGGAGGATCTAAAATATATTAAAAGATTGAACAACTTAATGTTTCATGAGTATTGTGTGTGTGTATTTACCTAGTTGTATTTACCTAGTTGTAATTTTACAGGCCTGGGCTTACGCTAGTGTGGTCCCGTCTCCGTATCTATAATTATCCAACTTTTCCTTGAATCTTTCCACACTCTTCGCCAATACTATTTCTTCACTTAGTCTGTTCCAAACCTCTGTATTTCTTTGTGGGAAGCTATATTTCCTTATGTCTCTTGAGCGTGTGTGTGTGTGTGTGTGTGTGTGTGTGTGTGTGTGTGAGATGACTTGACGAGGGTGTGATAATAGGGCAAACAGCGGTACAGGAGACTTACAAGAGACGAGGACAAACAGCTGTGGTTCAGTTAAGTCCTTCAACTAACTTGGAGTCGTGCATTTGATTTGATTTTTTATATATATATATTTTTTTTTTTTTTTTCACGGCCCAAAACAGGTTGTTACATTTTTTTTTTTTTTTTTTTTTTTTTTTTTTACAGCAGAAGTCAGTTCAAGGGCATAAAAAAAAGGAAACAAATGTGAAAAAAAGTCCGCTACTCACTGCTCCTAAAAAGAGTTAGAGGAGTGTCCGAAAGAGAGGTCAATTTCAGGAGGAGAGGTGTCCTGATACCCTCCTCTTGAAAGAGTTCAAGTCGTAGGCAGGAGGAAATACAGATGAAGGAAGATTGTTCCAGAGTTTACCAGCGTGAGGGATGAAAGAGTGAAGATGCTGGTTAACTCTTGCGTAAGGGATTTGGGCAGTATAGGGATGAAAGAGTGAAGATGCTGGTTAACTCTTGCATAAGGGATTTGGACAGTATAGGGATGAAAGAGTGAAGATGCTGGTTAACTCTTGCATAAGGGATTTGGGCAGTATAGGGATGAAAGAGTGAAGATGCTGGTTAACTCTTGCATAAGGGATTTGGACAGTATAGGGATGAAAGAGTGAAGATGCTGGTTAACTCTTGCATAAGGGATTTGGACAGTATAGGGATGAAAGAGTGAAGATGCTGGTTAACTCTTGCATAAGGGGTTTGGACAATATAGGGATGAAAGAGTGAAGATTCTGGTTAACTCTTGCATAAGGGATTTGGACAGTATAGGGATGAAAGAGTGAAGATGCTGGTTAACTCTTGCGTAAGGGATTTGGACAGTACAGGTAACTCTCGATTTACGCGTTTTTGAAATAACGCGGGGCCCAAAATCCAAAAAAAAAAATTATTTACACGTT